>NC_136961.1:33649206-33681167 GCF_032717465.1 Coenobita brevimanus | reverse complement strand
GCTTGGAAAAGGGGGCGAAAGGGTTGAATTCAGTCCTAAATGAGAAAATTGCACGTCCTTTGAGGCTAGGCTCTGTCACGAGAGAACAAAGTGGAGGGTCAGATCCGATTAGCAATACGGGAGTTGCAACTTCGAGCTCCCACACCACAAGCATGGGTAAAAATAGAATCGTGTTGCAGTTTCAGAAGTAAGAATAAGTCTAATTATTACGAATACAGAGACAAAGCAGAAATAAATACGTTTACAGACGGGAGAAAACGTATTTTTTCCGTAATAACATGTTCATCTTTATCATTTTTTGTTCATCTTTATCATTTTACCTTGTTATTTTCGCAATATATATTGCTGTCTCGTAAACAGGGTGGTTGTGTGTGTTTTGCAAGGGAGGAAAAAGATTGTATTTTCTGTCTGGGTCGAGATAATGGGTGTAACTATGTGTTTTTAGGCATGGCCACGAGCGAAAAAATCGTACATCCACTCGTCACGACAGCAGGTGGTGAACTGACAGATGATATGTGAGAGGGTGAAGTCAAGGTCAGTCTCATGTCCCAGATTTTCGTTCACTTCCCGAAAGTTTTCACAGTATTCTACAAGTTGCACTGCATGTAATGATCCAAACCATTACAGCAAACCTGAGCAAATAGGTAAAGAGACCATGACAAAAGTGTATTTTTCATTTATTATCATGTCCTTTTTCTTTGTGCCTGTATTGCTTCATAATCGTAAACAGGTGGTGTTGTGTGTTTTGCAAGAGACAAAGATGATATGTTCTGCCTGGGTCGAGATAATTGGTATAGTTGTGCTTGTTTAAGCATGACCAGGAGCGAAAAAATCGAAAATCCACTCATCACAGCAGCAGGCTCTGAACTGTTTTATGGGGTGTATGGGAGTGTAGTGTAGGTCAGTGTGAAGACGTTCAGAACGTTCATTCACTTCCCAACCATCCAACCTCCGCTGGCCTTGTCGAAAGGCAAAATCGTAAGGTGCTGGAGTGCTTGAGGTACTTAGGTTCTCAAAGCACTGTTGGGACAAATGGATACCACAAGTTGCTGCTTCTATCAACAGCTCCATTTATAAATCCATTGGCGAAACGCCAGTCTTAGTCTTATGTGGATTCGGTAAATCATTCCCCTTCTTCAGTGCTATTATCAAAACCGAGTCCACTCTATAACTTGGATGATTATGTAAAAGTTAAACTGACAGACTTTCAGAAAATACATCAGTATATAAAGGCTCATCTGGCCTTATCTAAAGAGGATGTGTTACATTGCGAGCATAGCTCTGCCTCACGTTGCAGCATTAACCTTGGTGATTTAATACTTACTCGTTTATGTACTCGTTATTTTAAATTTGATGACAAATTTACAGGCTCACACCGCGTGATATCTCGTAACGGTAACAAATTTGAGATTAAAGAATTGTTATCTGAGAGTAAATTGGTTCATGTAGATTATCCGCAGGTATATACTTCGAATGGGAGGATAATAAGGATATTAATGCATCTTCTTCTTGTTCTTTCTTTTCCTCCTCGTTCTGCCCTTGCCCATCCCTTCTTGGCCTTCTACGATACCTGTTAATTTGTACAGAAAAATAGCTTCGTTCAACAACTTGCCCCATTGTTGCTTCTGTATGTTCCTCCACCTGGCAGAATCACTTAGATGATCTGAACATTACTCCGGATTCCTTTTATGAGTAAGACGTTATGGACAGTGTACTGTCGACAGCACTGAAGGCATTTGTCGTCCTTGGTTCGTCTCTGGGTAATGGGGAGAGAGATGGGGTCCTCAGCTCAGGGGCATTGGGAAAGCCCCGGGAGATGCAGTGTTAGTGGAGGACGTCATCTCTATTACTAGGTAGTATTGTTACTCATATGAATGAAATAGATATGCAATTGTTCCGGTTTTGAATATCTTGGTGAAATGATAAGATTAATGTTATTACAGAAATATTGCATATCCCTTTCCATCTTATATCATTATCTCTGTTTCTCCAGTAATATATATGTTGCAAGTAGATCTGTCAGTAGTCATGCTACCTTAGACCTTGTCCAATGTTAGATCTTCGTTTAGTTTTGCAATGAGCTTGCACTAACATAGAATTGTACTGTCATATAATATAATAAAGTACACTATCCTATAATATAATAAAATACACTGCATTTGTGTATTTTGAATTCTTTCTTTGGTCTCACGACCATAATTTATGTCTCGTCTGACTTCTTACATTCGTGCTTGTCGGCTGTTCAATGCTTTAGTCTTTGTCCTGTATCCGTTTTAGTATCTTCCCTATCACAGCTGTTCCTTGTGAGAATGCTATAATCCAATTATCTCACTTCCTTCATCACTTTCTTTTAGCCTTCATTTATGTATGTAGATTCCAAAATATTGCATTCACCCCAGAGGATTTTTTGTGTGTGTATTCATTGCTTTTTTTTTTTTTTCTTCCATTGTTGTGTTAAATGTATGAAGGAAAAAGACCCCATGAAACTGGGTTACTACATGGAGCAAGGTAATCAGTAATACTTGTTAAACCTGAAAATGATGTGAAGAAATTGCAACCTGACGCCGAAGTTGGAGAAATTTGAGTGGGAACACGACGGCTCACTGCCCACTGCCCATGAGCAACTCCCAACTCCACCACCGACCAATCCACCTTTACTGAAGTGTTGATTACAGAGGTAAGAAAAACAAATGAATAAAAACAATAATCCATACACGGGGGCGTACCTAGAGATTTTGGGGTCCGGGGGGCTAGGTTCTTTGCGGCGCCCCCCTCCAAGAAGGGGGCCCCGCAAAGAACCTAGCCTCCCTAATTCTCAAAACTTATCTAATATCTCAGTCGGGATTGTCGGGATAATAAATATATATAATTTTAACTATTAATAAAAAAGCTTATAAATTTTTAAGGCTTTTTTGGGCCCCCCTCAACTGGGGGCCCGGGGGGTAATTTCAAACAGCCCTCCTCCGCCCCCCCTCAGGTACGCCACTGCCCATTCACCAGATTACAGGTGCCCACCATTCATAAAATATCTGTAACAGTTGGATATGAACAGCCGTTGGTTGATGTTCGTTAGTAAACCACTCTGGGGAAACGCGTTCCAAAGAGATGCAGTTCGGGGAATAAAAGAATTTTGATAGATAGAAGTTCTGCAATATGGAAGTGTGACAGTCCAGTCATGAGCGCTACCAGATGCCCGTGTAGCATGGGGAAAGGCATGGAGAGGTGGCACAATGGACGCAACTTCGTCTGAGCATTTGCCATAAAAATACCTTTAAAATAATGCAAGGGAGGCAACATTTCTTCATACTTGAAGGGGAGGTAATTCATTTGTATTAGTAGGTTATTTATAATTCTAACAGCCTTGTCCTGAATTTTGTCTAGTTGTTTTAATGCAACCTCTCCACATCCCTTTCACTAGGGTGAGCAAATATTCCAGCTGAGAGTGCACAAGACATAAATTATAGCTAGCTGCTCGTCAGTGCATAAGTTACGGATTCTGTACAATAATCCAAGTTTCTTTGAAGCTGTTTTAACAAGTAATCTAACATGAGAGGTCCAGCTGAGGGCATTGTTAAGTGAAACACCGAGAATTTCAATACTTTTAGAGATAGGAATGTTAGTACCATTAAAGGTAATATAGGTATCAGGCAATAGCTGTCAGTTAAATGTATATATTTGGTTTTACTAGCATTAAATGAGACAAAGTTATTTTGTCCCCATTCGGTGACCTTCGGTAAGTCCTGATTTATGGAGATGGCTGTACTGAGTTGTGAGTTAGAGATATTAAACGTCGTAAATGAGTGTTTGAGTGTGAATCAACTGTGAGGTGCCGAGTCATCTGCACATGAATGGATGGGACTAGGGTGACAGGTAAGAGATCATTAATATGAATTAGGAATAGTGTTGGATCCAGAACTGATCCTTGTGGCACACCAGCATTAACTGAGTGGAAATTGGAATATACATCATCTACTTTAACTCTAACCTTTCTGTCGCAGAGGTATGAGGGAATCAAAGAAAGAAAAAAGACGTTAGGATATAGAAAAGGAGTTTGGATAGCAGGGAACGGTACCACGCTCTGTCAAAAGCTTTAAAAATATCAAGGGTTACTGCATGGGTTTCTCCATGTTGGTCAACTGACTGATGGATGGTATGAGTCAGGAGACTGAGTATATCAAGAGTCGATCTCTCGTGGTGAAAACCATCCTGTTTATCACTATTTAAGTTGTTGGATTCAAGATGTTTAACTATGTGCTTATTAATTACAATCTCAAATACTTTACCAAGAGACGACGTGACAGCTATTGGTCCGTAATAAGAGGGGTCAGTGGAACTTCTCTTCTTCGGAGTAGGGTGTATATTTTTTTTTCCGAAAAATTAGGGAATGAAGAAGTACGTATACATAGACTGAAAAATTTAGCTAGAACAGGAGCAAGTACAGGGGAACAGTTTTTCAAAGCAAATGGAGGAATTCCATCTGAACCTGGAGCTTTGTTAGCTGGTAAATTGTCTAGGATGGATTTAACGGAACTACCGTGTATCGTAAGTGGAACAACTTCTGGAGAGTTAAGTTCTTGTACAGGGACGTTCTGGCTGACTTCTTTCTAAAGTAGAATTACTGGCAAATGTTTTGGCAAGGATGTTCGCTTTACCTTTATCATAATTCAGTTATTACGAGATCTTATTCTCTCGCGATACTATTGCAAATGCTGTATAACCATTTGTTATATTAAAGTAGTTTTATTATTCATCACAATAACACATATCAGTATTTATCATTCATTTGCGTATGTACTATTGCGGCCAGGAGTTCTTTGCCACCCTCGTCCAGCCAACCCGTTTATGTGGCAGAGTCGCATTCACGAGCACAGAAGTTGCCTTCGATGCATTTCTGTCGAAAAATATCCCTTCAGCTTTGGGCTTCTACTATTAGATAAAACAATAGCAATATTTACTTTGAAGGTTTGACTCAACACGAATATATCATCCTGATTATTTAATAACTTGTTTCTCGTATAGAGCCAAGCAAGTGATAAATATGTATATTTGGTTCCACTCCACGACTTCCTGTAGGTTTGAACCAGCGAACACAGAGTGAACAAGTTCGAAACATTCATTTGTTAACAGGAGAGAGAGAGAGAGAGAGAGAGAGAGAGAGAGAGAGAGAGAGAGAGAGAGAGAGAGAGAGAGAGTAGCGGGTGCCTGTGAATTTTAGAGGAATGAGGTGGAGAAATGAGGTGCTCAACACAGTCAAACAGGGATTTTTCCTTTCGTTTCGGTTGGCTTGCTATGTTGTTACGGAACAGAGAAAGATAACGTACACTTTAAGTGAGAATACTAAAAATCTCTACTGTCCCGTAAAGTTCCAGGTTCAAAACAAAAGAGTTAGGTAAAATTACAAGTTAAAGTTTAATGCTCAAACTAACAACAAAACATTCAGGACTCATAAGGATAATGTAATGGCAAAAAAACAGGTTAAATATATGGTTAACTGCAATAGCCTCTATTAACACGAAATTAGCGTGAGTAAATTTATCTAAGTAAGCCCTGATAAAATGAAAATACACTGGGTAATGCTCAGTTAATGCAAGATAACTTATTACAGATACAAACTACTATAAAAAATGACTGACATAAAACACTACATTAATCACAAAAACCTCACCAGGCCCAAGAATTAACCCTATGCTACACAGTACAAGAAAAAATGCAACAACAGTTATACTCAAATTACACACAGCTGCTAGATGTTTGGAGATTTCTTGAGCACTCACAATAATAACTGTACAGGGGAGGACAGAGATGTGAACAAAATGAGGAGTAGATCTAAGTGGCCATGATGCAGAGACTGAGCTCATTATATAGGGGCCAGCAGAGCTTGATACAACTTGTAAGAAGGACGCGCAAATGAAACCACGGGGACAAAGAGTTGACAATCCCGCTCTGAACAACAGAAATGACGACTTACTCTACTATAACGGTAGAAGGGGGGAACTGAGGCAGAACACGCTCGTGATCAAACAGGCAGCACACTGTACGTTAGAATTACACAAAGGATGATGAAATCATAGGCTATGTAACAATGTCTAAATGACTAAATGAAGATAAATTATGAAATGTAATAACTGGATGACGAGATGGTAATAGGGTCTGGCTAATTATTGTTTAGTCCAAGGTGTGCAGTGGTAAGCCTAATTCCAGGCAACGGTCGCTGTTAAAAGGTGGATATTTTAGGTCCCACTTATTTCAAATATTTCCATGTATGTTTACAGTACGCGAATGCCCCTATGGACCTATTTTCACCCCATGAATATTTTTATCAATGGACATTTTCACCACTCGGAGCACAATCCCCCATTGACCTGTTTAACTTAATGATTTTTTTTCTTCAAAGGCGTCTACTTTTCTATGTAACCTATTTTCCCCCGAATTAATTTTCCCCATTGATGTATTTTCTCCCCACGGACCAATTTTTCCGTCGACCTTGAATCTCTCCATGGATACAGGTTTCCTACATGGTCGTATACCCATGGATGTATTTTTCACAATGAACCTATTTTCCTCATAAACCTGTTATCCGACGTGGTTATATCACCCACTGATGCGTGCAGTTGAAACACAGTCCTCTTAACCAACAGACGTATTGCACGATGGACCTGTTGTAACCCACTGGATATATACTGTATATATACAGTATACTGTATACCTACTTCAGCATAATTCCAGAATAATATCCCCTGTGGACCGATTTTCCTCACACTAAACTCTTCCCAACTCGGACATTAACTCATATCACCTAGTCCCAGTGGCCTGTTTTCCCACAATCCGTCCATCCACCTACACACCCACCCATCAACGCACATACCCACAACCTTACTCAATACAGAATGTCTCAAAAGTAGGACGACACAAACCCGTCTCTTGTCTTGTCCTACAGGTAGCCCCACCACCCACCTCACTTAAACAATGCACGAACCCCACTCCACCCCACTTAACCAGCCCAACAACCCTTTCCCTCCTTCTCGCCCACCCACTCCACCTAGTCCGCCTGTGAAACAACCAGGCAACACTAACCAATCCACCCACCCAGTCACCAACCTACCAACCCGCATACCATACTCCACAAGTCAGATGACTTGCAATTACACACACACACACACACACACATATATATATATATATATATATATATATATAGATATATATATATATGCGCGCGCACGCGCACGCGCACACACTCAGAGGCGGGGTGGCTTTCCGTACCCGACAGAAGAGTCTCACCGCTTAATTCTGTCGGTAGAAAATAGTACCGGGTACTCTTTACAGGGAGGTTGCCAGGCCGTAGATAATGGGCTTCATTCCAGCTACATGCACATGATTTTATGCGATACGAGTAAATAACGTGCTCGAGCTAAACAGGGAATTTTTCCTTTGGCTGATGACGAAGGAGTTTATTTATCCCAGGATAACGTCTCGTCGGACAAAATGAAAGATGGGTTTTATTCTGGGTAACGCCAGTTGACTTTGTCAAATTATTAGGCAGGCCGCGTAACTTCTGTTAAATGCCTTATGTTCGCTTTTTTTTTCTCTGGTGGTTGGCACCTGGAGATTTTTGGCAAACTCATGAGTATTTTTCTCATTAACCCGATATCCCTCTCTGGACAGAGGCTAATTACTTTCTTAACATATTAGTGCCCAGAGTCCTCAACTGGGCATTTTCAATTGACTTTTTCCACAGGAACTCTGGGAGCCAATGGGTTATGCACAGCTTTTTGTTAAATTAACAGCATTTATTTCCTAATTCATTATTCCTCCGATAGCAATCCTTAAAAAAAAAAAAAAAAAAAGACCCTTTATCACAAAGCAAGGCAAGTTCTAGTGACTGATGGAGGAAATATTCATACTGTGGCCTGTTTTCAATGAAGCACAGGAATCCAATGTTTCTCATCCCTTGCATTTCCCTGCGCCAATCTGCCTCCACCTCATTTCTTCAAAATTCACAGGCGCCTGCCATACACGCTCTCTCTCTCTCTCTCTCTCTCTCTCTCTCTCTCTCTCTCTCTCTCTCTCTCTCTCTCTCTCTCTATCTCAGTAATAAATGAATGAACTTGTTCACTCTGTGTTGGCTGATTCAGATCTACAGTACAGGAAGTCGTGGAGTGAAATCAAAGATACTTATTTATGTCACTTGCTTGGTACTGTATGAGAAAAAATAGTTACTAAATAATAAATATGATATATTTGTGTTATCAGAGTCAAACCATCAGTGTAAATATTACTATTGCTTTGTCCATTAGTACAAGCCCAAAGCTGAAGGGATATTTTTCGACAGAAATGCATAGATGGCAACTTCTGTGCTCGTGAATGTGACGCAGCCTCATACACGGGTTGGCTGGACAAGGGTGGCTAACAACTGGCCCAATAGTACACTATTAACGAAACCTACATAAATATGAACCTGAAGCAGCAAATCATGTCTGCCTCATGGGTTTGAATGAAGCTTCGTGATTTGAAGGTACTGTGAGAAGGTGAGTGAAAGAAGGATGTACCGGCAGTCGGTACTTTGATGCATGGTTGTGGAGGGTGTTGACGTGTTTTTCGTTGCGCTCTTCTCTAGATTTGTAGGGCTGCCTCACCGGCATTAGCTTCTTTTTTTTTTTTTTCACCCTTCTGGTGACGCTTAGGTTTAGCTAGTTCTCAGTTACCTCCCCTCCCTGTTAGTCTTGAACAGTAGGTGTCTGTTCTAATAAACTGAGTTTACCTTTGCTTATCGCCCACGGAGGGTCCCCCCCACTGATCGCTCTGGGGCGTGAACGGACACGGTCGGGCTTCCCTGGAGTGGTTTGAGAGGGCAACCTCAGATAGAGGTGTTTTGTCCCTGGTTGTTTGTCCCTTGATTGTCTTTTCTTCTTCTTCCCACTTCCCCCGTTAGGGGGGGATGGTTACTATGGAGGACGCCCCTGCTGCCTCCCCCCCCTTCAGGGGGAGAGGTAGTCCTGACGACAATAGGCATGACCAGACTGACCACCCCCAGACGGACGAACGCCAGACTCGTGCCCCGCTTGATGTCCCAGTAGACAATGCCACCTTTGTCACTCTCCATGCGCTAGGTTCTACTCCCATGTCCAGTCTCAATCCCTTCCTTATCAAGAAGGTGACTGACCACTGTGCAGGAGAGGTCGAACAGGTAAAAACACTTGCAAACGGAGATCTCCTGATTAAAACTTTTAATTCATCACAAGTGAAAGATTTGCCAAAGCTGCGTAAATTCCACTGTTACGATGTCGAAGCCAAAATCCCAGTCTCCATGAATTCTTGCAAGGGTGTTGCCACTTGCAGGGATCTCATGGTGATGAGTGAGGACGAGATCGTAAGTGAATTGGCGCACCAAGACGTAATTGAGGCTAGATTTATTACTCGCTACTCAGAAGGCATAAGGACGAAGACGGCAACCATTGTCTTGACGTTTGCCAAAGTGTCTCTTCCAAGTTCTGTCGAAGTTGGATACGAAATTGTTCATGTTCAGCCTTACATCCCTAACCCTTTGCATTGCGTGAAATGCCAGCTGTATGGGCATGGTGCAAAGACTTGTCGGGCTTCCTAGCCAGTGTGGGGCAAGTTTGGAAGCCAGGGTCATGATGTGGACCATTGTACATCTGAGACAGTACATTGCTTTCACTGCAAGGGCACTCACTCCACTTCCTCTAGGGACTGTCCCAAGTGAAAGGAGGAGAAGGACGTCAGTGCAATGAAGGCAACTGAGGGCATTTCCTATTACGAAGCTAGGAAAAAGGTGAAGGAGTTGCATGCAACTCCCACGCCGATTAGGTCCTATGCTTCGGCGGTAATGTCCCGTCCTGTGATGTGCTCTGTAGAGATGCAGACTGATCTTGTCCTTCTCCGTCCTGCCACTCACAGCACTTCTCCATCTCGGCCTCCCGTCCACTCCAACTCTCTCACTGACATCCCAAAGGTTTCAATCTATTCTCAGGCTGCTGCTGCCTCTCCATCAGTACGGCCTAAAGCGAAGCCCGACAAGTCTAGTAAAAGTAACATGACCACCCTCACAAAACAGTCTCGTCCTCATGTTCTTCCAGTTCCCACTCCAGCGAGGGAGAGGAAGGTTAGCTCTTCCTCGGGGGAGTCAGGGAACCTAGTAATTGATGAAAATATGGAGGTTTCCGTGAACAAACACCAGGATAGGTCCCCCGGTAGTCGCTCGCCTGCTGGCGGGCGACAAAAAAAGACTAAGCACACTGGCCCCCAACATAAATCTTAAACCGCCGCATTCACTATATTACAGTGGAATTGTAGAGGTATTGGGAATAAATTACAAGATATAGCAATCTTGCTTTCTATACACAGGCCAGACGTTGTTTGTTTACAGGAGATGCGCCTGGAGGATCATCCTGATCCTCCACAGTTAAAACACTACCATCTGTATAGAAGATATGAAGGTCACGGAGTAGCCATATACACACACAAATCACACCCACAAACGGAAGTGATTCTAAATTCTACTCTGGAAGCAGTCGCGTGCAGAGTAAAATTTAATAACACGTATCTGTCTATTTGCTCTCTGTACTGTCCTCCACATGGCCTCATTGATAGTGATGCTTTATATTCACTATTTGAATATCTGCCAGGGAATAAGTTAGTGTTGGGCGATTTTAACGCCCATCACTATCAATGGGGTAGCTTGAGGATTGATGGTCGTGGGGAGCAAGTAGCCGACCTAATACTACAGTCCAACCTCTGTCTTCTGAACGATGGTAGAGCGACTCGTGTAGATGATCGTACTGGTAACTTTTCGGCCATTGACTTATCTTTGGCCTCCCCTGGTATACATCAAGATTTCTCATGGGACCCTTATGACGACTCCTTGGGAAGTGATCATTTACCCATCTGTCTTTCTTATACACGACATCATTTCGGACCCTCCACCTCCAAAATTTAACTATAAGAAAGCAGATTGGGGATCCTTCTCAAGGATCGCCAATTTAGATATATCTGGGGAGACCATAGATGTTAAGGTCGAAAATATAACCCAATCCATATTACACGCAGCTGAGGCTGCTATTCCCAAGACTTCTACAGTTCATGCGAAGCATAGAGCACATTGGTGGACGCCGGATTGCCGACAAGCATTAAGAAAATGCAATAGGAGATACAGGATTTTTGATAGTCAGCCCACTGAGGAAAATTTTATTGCATACAAACAGGCACGGGCTGAGGCAAGGAGAATAATAAGAAGGGCTAAACGTGACTCCTGGCGGTCCTTTGTGTCCACGGTGACTCGTACAACACCATTACATAAAGTCTGGTCCACTATAAGAATATTAAATAATAAACGCCCATACTTCCCTGTGACCACCTTGCAGGTGAATAACACACCTATGACGAGCCCGTGGACGTTGCTAACATCCTCGCCAGGAGTTTTTCTCATGTAAGTAGCTCAGCCAATTATGACCCGCGTTTTCAACATCATAAACGCACGGCTGAGCTACAGATATTAGACTTTGCCACAGAAGACGTAGACTCCCCGTACAACCAAGAGTTTACGCTAGATGAACTGCTCCTTGCCCTTAAATCCTGTAAAGACACCAGCCCTGGACCAGACACCATCACGTACGGTATGATCCAGCATCTTAATCAGGACAACCTGATTAAGATGTTAGCATTGTACAATGAGATTTGGGCGTCTCGAACGTTCCCAAACTCATGGCACTTTGCGCACGTCATACCGATACCCAAAGAGGCTGGTCGTCTTATGAATCCCACTTCATTTCGTCCTATTGTGTTGACTTCTTGTCTATGTAAGGTCATGGAACAATCGGCTTCTTTTTGTTTTAGAGTCGTAGAATTTGTTAAATGATCAACAATGTGGCTTCCGTAAATACAGAAGTTCACTAGATCATTTAATGAATTTGGAGCATTGTATTGCAGAGGCATTTGCCAATAAAGAATTCATGATAGGGGTGTTCTTGGACATCCATAAAGCCTATGACATGACATGGCGACACGGTATACTAATGAAGCTCTATGCTTATGGTTTAAGAGGAAATTTGCCTATTTTTATTTCAAATTTCTTAAGGGACAGAACTTTCTCTGTCAAATTGCCCCGTAACGTAACATCGGATATATTTATCCAGGAAAACGGGGTGCCACAGGGAAGTGTGCTTAGTCCTACTTTATTTAGTATTATGATCAATGATATTCTGTCATCAGCTCCCATCCCGAGGAATCTTAAATACTCGCTCTATGCTGACGATTGTGCAATATGGCACTCTTCCCGTAATGCACAATTTTCGGCTGGGCGGATTCAAGCAGCCCTTGACTCCGTCCACCAATGGGCCTTGCAGTGGGGATTTAAGTTTTCCGTCCGTAAGTGTGCCGCTGTAGTCTTCACTAATCGTAACGTACCTAATTTGTGCTTAACTTTGGATAATCAGGCGGTACCTTTTCAAAATTCTGTAAAATTTTTAGGAATACATTTTGATCGTAGAATGAATTTTAAACTTCACGTTAATACTTTGCTTGCTCGTTGTGATAAACCATTAAATGTCCTCAAGTACCTAGCGGGTACTACATGGGGTGCCGACAGAAAATCTTTATTAATGGTGTATAAGTCCCTTATTCGATCGAAGCTAGACTATGGCGCACAGGTGTATGGCTCGGCATCTGATGCCACGCTGAAAGGATTGGATGTGCTACAGAATAAATGTTTGCGAATGTGTCTTGGAGCCGTCCGGTGTACCCGTGTGGCTCGTATGGAAGTGGAGGCGAATGTGCCTCCCCTCCGTATTCGCCGTGACCACCTGGCATTATCGTATGGGTTACGAACATTAAGGAAAAGTAATATCGGCAATGTGGCCTGTACCCCCCTGCGTCAATACCACCACCTTCTGCGGGGGGTGCGTCGGCCACTTGCCGCTCGCCTCCACTTACTGACTCAGGAGCTTGGTGTGGACCCCAGTGACTGTGACAAGTTGGTGCTTAAAAATATAGCGCCTTGGGAGCCACCCGGCTTTACAGTGGATGTTACATGGCTCCCAGCACCAAAGGCCAAGGCGCCGGAGGCGGAGGTCCACCACTTGTTTCGTAACATCATTGTTCGTCACTTGGGGTCCCATCAATTGTACACCGACGGCTCCAAGTCGAGTGAATGTGTGGGTGCAAGTGTGTGGTCGACTGAATGTGCCCTCAGGTATCGGTTGCCGACTCATACATCTGTGTTTACTTCAGAACTTTTTGCTATTGACAAAGCCATAGACTATGCTCTCAATTCTAGGCATGACTCATTTGTCATATTTTCAGATTCAAAATCAGCCCTTCAGGCAATTGCATCTTGCACTACGGACTCTCACGAGATCCAGGGCCGCATCGTTAATAAGTTGCATTCATGCAACAAGTCATTCACGCTGATCTGGGTGCCTGGTCATTGTCGTATCTACGGCAATGAGCAGGCTGACTTACTTGCAAAGTCGGCTGTAGAGCTCGAGGAGACTTGGGACGTTCCTCGTGATCTACGGTCGAGTCTATCTCTCGGAAAGAAATCAATAAATCTTCTGTGGCAAGGTCAGTGGACCAGACTAAATATTCCAACTTGTAAGCCGTACCTGGGCGACTGGGACACTGCCAACCGTCCCAGTCGCCTAGAAGAAAAAGTGTCGGCACGGTTACGGCTAAATGCCACCATTTTAACCCACATAAAACCATATATGGAAAGACGCTTCCCATCGCACTGTGACATCTGTAATGAGGTGTTATCTATCAGTCATATCATCCTGCGCTGTCGGCGATTTATTCGTGAACGTGCTTCACTTATAAATTACTGTGGCGCAGTAGACGTCCCCTTCACCCTTTCCACCATCCTGGGTGATGGGGACATTGTTATGACTGATAAATTGATGGCTTTCTTGAGAGAGACCGGACTGATCAGAGTGATGTGACTTTTTTACTGTGTGGTTATGGTTTTTATGAAGTAAATATGTATATATTGTAATATTAATTAGGGTTGACAGTTGACATATTTTAAATAGTTCCTCCTCCCACCGATCTATTTCTAATATAGATGTCCCCTACATTAAGCCAAGTTCCTCGCCTGACAGTCACCAGCTGATGAGTGCAAGTGTGCAATATAGGAAGGTATTGGGCACTTGCAGTCGATGGTGGTCTGCTGGGCGAGGTTCTTCACTTTTTGTACAAATTATGTAAATACATTATACTATCTTGCTTAAGTTATTCTAATTAGGGACGACAGCTGACGTATATGGAAATGTTCCTGACTCGTCTGGTTCCCTTTCATATATTGATGTCCCCTATATTAGGTTGTGCCTCGACTGACAGTCACCAGGTGATGAGTGCAGGTATGTAATGTAGAAAGGCATTACATATCTGCAGTCGATGGTGTTCTGGTCGAGTTTTTTTTTACCATTAGTGTAGGTCTAGTTATTTGTCTTAGGATTTAGTATAGGTTAGCGATTTGTCTGTTAGGTGATTAGTTTCTTTAGGTATTTTTGATTATAAGTAATATAAGGTTAAAAATATAAAAAACTAAATAAAAATAATAAAAATAAAATTACAAAAAATAAAAATTAAAATTATTATATATATATATATGATTTATATATGTATATATATATATATATATATATATATATATATATATATATATATATATATATATATATATGTTGTATATATATGTATATGTGTATATACATATATATATATATATATATATATATATATGTAAACAAAAAAAAAAATACAAGTATATGGTTTATATAATAGCTCCTCCAATATGTATAGCTGTTTTTTATATACTTGTTTTTAAAATTGTTACTAGTATCACCTCGGTGCTCCTGTCAGTGAATTATGGCTTTGAGTAGGTGTTTTTACTCTCTTGTGTAAATCTATAACGTTCTTTCAGAGGTTAAATTATAAATGAAGTAAGACGGTTCTCCTGTAGATACAGTTGTCTATAACTTCATCATCAAGAAAGTGATTGATTGTAGGTGGAAGAAAAAAATGGAGACATAACATCCCATAATTTTTTAATATTACGAATACTGAGGATCCCATAGATGAATTTGCAAGGTGATAGGACATGGTTATGGAAGAGGAGAGATCATAGAGCGCAAGAAGGTATCTTTTATCATATTCGAGTATGTTATTAATTTTTGGACGTTATGTCGTATTGGCTACGAAATTGTTATCATAATTTATATTATTTATATTCATTAAGGCAGGACGTTTGTCGGTTTCAGTTGAATACGCGTTGAACCCCCAGACAACGTTCACAGAAAGGGCGCACACCCACTTCCTCTAGGTGCAAGGAGGAGAAGGTCAGTGAAAGCACTACTAAAGCAAAAAGGTGAAGGAGTTGACTCCCAGTAGGTCCTATGAATAATGTGTCGTGAGCTCTGTTGAAACACAGACTGATTGAACCTGTTCTTCACTCAAATTCAGCCTCTGATAAACTGTTCTACTACTTCGCTGCTGCTTAGTCAGTGCCTAAACAGAAGTCTGACAATAGTGTGACATTTCAAAGCCACGTCCTCATGTCTTCCTGTAGAGAAGACTTTCCTCAGGGGAGAGTTATTGATGATAGTATGGATTAGGGAGTGGTTGGCGGTATAAAAGACACTGGCTTCTGGAGTGACATTCATGAATGGAATTGTAGAGGGGAATAAATTAATAGCAATATTGCTAATACAGGCCAGAGTTTGTAAGGAGAACGATAGATCCTCCACAGTTACTATTCGTATAGAAGATATGAGGTCATGAGCCATATACACAAAATCAACACAAAGGAAGTGATTCTAAGTTCTACTCTGAAGCGTGCAGCGAAAATTTAATAATAGTCTCCTCTGATTGATGAGCCACTAAGATCAAGTCATTTTAGGCGATTTTAACACCCACAATGGGGAAGCTGAGGAGTGATGGCATGGGGAGAAGTAGCCGACAAATGTCAAACCTCTGTCCTAAACAATGGTAGCCGTGATGCACTGGTAACATGTCATGTATAGATCTTCCTTGTCAACGATAAACTAACATCTTGGGATATGATCGGGGCGATCATTCTCTGTCTCTATAAGGCGAGTCTAAATTTAACTTTAAGAAAGCAGATTGGGGGTAACAGGGAGTTTGAAGAAAGTTTCACTACAGACTTCATTCTAGCTGAGGCTGCTATTAAGACATCTACAATTCCAAAAGCGTAGAGTTTTGGTGGATACCAGATTGGACAAGCACTCACAGCGCAATATTTTGAGAAACAGTGAAAAATACAAAGGTAAGAAGGCAAATGGATAACTGTTTTTGATGCTCCAAAGTCAGGTATGGTCCACCATAAATCACAAATACATCTCAAAGTTGATTTATAAGTGGATATTGTATATTGCCGACCATTTTGTTGTCAGCCACTATACTGCTTTACATACGAGTGATACTTAGACTTTGCCACTGGAGGACGTAAACTCCTGAAATGTTGTTAGATGATTGTTGTTTGTAATTTTCCATCCACATTTTGTATCAAGATCAGCATGAAACCTAAATGAATGTGTGAATGAGAAGTTCCCAAACTCATGGTACTGGCATGTCATGCATACCTGAGGAATACAGTACTGTTGACCTATTGTGTAACTGAGTCTATAAGGTCTTTGAATGTTAAAAAGGTTACTTTTTAGACAGTGAAAGAAACAGAAGTGGATGAAGTGGTTACTATCATGACCAGTATTGTGAGCCGACCAGAATTCATGATGAATTTTCTGGATATTCAAGTTATGATGACCTGGGAGAATGATTTTTAAGAGGTCAGCCTGTATGTAGAGAAGGCTGAAGAGAATGAGGATATACAAGGAGCGTTGTGTTTTTGTAAGCGTCACATATTCTGGCCATGTCAGACGAAACTGCTGATGATTGAGTGTGGACTTGAAGCACAGCAGATACTGGCATGATATGTTCACTAGTTGGGCACTTCCTAAATTACGGGTAAACTTAAGGCTCTTGCATTTAACCAGATAATCAATACCTTTCAAAATAGTAGATAGTTATTTGACAGACAGTGAACACACATTAATCATGTTTCTTAATGGAGCAAAGTAGTGTAAATGAGATAGTTTATACTGTGAAGTCACCGTTCTAAGCTTGACTATGGCTCAAGGTGAATCGATGTAGAACGGATGACTGAATATGCTCAGGATATGTCTCAGAGTTAAAGAGCTGGAGGCTAATGTGTTCTCTACCTTTTTTTTTCAAAAAATATTTTATTCCTACATCATGCCCAACTTCTTAACACAGATATTTTCCAAATATACATATATACCACCACATTATATTTAATTACCATACATATGTTCCGCATGTACTAAGATGGATGAATTTAGTATATGAAGATATTTATACGTCTGTAAGTAATTTTGCCATAGATTTATAGACTTTTTTTTTTTTTTTTTTTTTTAATCATTCACAACTATCTGGACCCTATTCGCCTGTCAGCCTACGGCAATGAGCAGACTGACACTAGAAAAAATTCAGGAGAGACATCTAGAAAATATTAGTCCTCTTTAATGAAATAATAAGTAATAAAAGAAACATATGTGACTGGTCCATCTTGCACAGATGAGATTCTTTACTTAATCACTTAATAACACATATGTTAATATATATTACAATTTTCTACAAAATAGTGAGATCAAATGACTGGTATGCCAATCTGATATAATTCTTACATCACTGTCTGGGTGATGAGACGATACACTAATAAATATACTTAGAAAAGAATGGTATTGAACATTTAAACCATATGTATATTAATATATATATAAATAAAAACCACAACCGAGTTCATAAAATAAATCACAACTCTCTGAGTAATCTGGTCTCTTTCAGGAAAGTCATCAATTTATTAGTCACATCAACGTCCTCATCACCCAAGACAGAATCAAGTGTGAAAGGGAGCGCATTTGTCCTACAGTAGGCAGCCAGAGAGGTACGTTCCTCAGCATACCTACTGCAGTACAAAAGGATGTGACTAATAGATAACTCCGCATCACAGGTGGTACAGCACAGTAGAAATTGTAATATATGGTAACATATGTGTTATTAAGGTGGAATTTATCCGGAGGAGGGCTAAAGTGACCTCCTCCCATCTGTTTCCGCGGGAGGAACTGGACCAGTCACATATGGTCCTTTTGACTGATGGAATTGCCAGGTCGGTCCACTGACTTTGCCACAGAAGATTCATTGATTTCTTTCCAAAAGAGAGACTAGACTATAGCTCACGAGGAACGTCCCAAGTCTCCTCGAATTCTACAGCCGATTTAGCTAGTACGTCAGTCTGCTCATTGCCGTAAATACCGCAATGACCAGGCACCCAGATCAGACGTGAGGATTTAGCACATGAATGCAGCTTATTGATAATGCGGCTCAGGACCTCATGTGAATCAGTTCTACATGAATGAATTACCTGAAGGGCAGACTTAGAGTCCGAAAAAAAGACAAAACTGTTGTGATCTGAATGCAAAGCAAAGTCTATAGCTTGATCTATGGCAAAAAATTCGACAGTGAATACAGACGTATGGGGGCAAGTGAAAATGGATGCCCTGTAGACCACACACTTGCACCCACACATTCATCCATCTTAGAGCCATCGGTGTACAAGTGGAATGATGCTAGGTGTCTAATGAGGATCATTCGGAACAACTGTCATACCTCCACCTCCGGCGCCTTGTACCTTTGCGACGGGGAGCCAGTCAGTGTTGAATGGGCAAGTGACTCCCAAGGCGCTATTTTTGATGTTAAAACCTGATCCCCATTAGAAAGGTCGTACCCTAAGCCTCACAGAGGAAGTGAAGCCTCACAGCCACGGCATGGCCGCATACAGCAGGTATTCCCACTGTAGGAGGATTGACAGGGGAAGGCCAAGTGAGCGTTACAGTGGGTGGTACTGTAAGAAAATAACAGGTGGTGTCATAGACGGAGGGGAGGCACATTAGCCTCCACTTCCAACCGCTCCACACGAGTACATCGGGCTCCAAGACATATACGCAAGCATATTCTGGAGCACATCCGGTCTACGGAGGACAGCATCCGATGCCGACCCATACACCTGTGAGCCATAGTCAAGCTTAGAACGGAATAAGGGACTTATACACCATTAATAAAGATTCTGTCTGCTCCCAGGATTTACCCGGAAGAAACTTAAGGACGTGTACTTTTTTACTATAAAAAGCAAGCAAATGATTAATATGCAATTCACCAATACAGAGCCTTCTGTCAAAATGTAGACCCAGGAATCTGACTGAATTTTGAAAAGGTATTGCGTGAATTATCTAAAGTTAAATGCAAAGGAGGGTACATTTTATTAAGTTTACGAGTAAAAACAACAACATTACATTTAGGGGCGGAAAAAGGAAAAATTAAATCCCCACTCCAGGGCCCAACGCTGAACATATCCCATTATGCCAGTTGAATCTGCTGTACAAAGTTATGCATTGCGGGAAGAGTGCCACACTGCACAATCATCAGCATGGAGTGAGTATCTAAGCTTCCTGGGGACGCAAGTGGACGACAGAATGTCATTAATGGCAATGCTGAACAAAGTAGGTCTAAGCACACTTCCTTGTGGTACCCCATTCTCTTGGACAAATATGTCCGAAGTTACGTTACAGGGTAACCTGACAGAAAACGTTCATTCGGTAAAAGGAAGTTCGAAGGAAAATGGGCAAATTACCTCTTAAACCATAAGCATAGAGTTTCACGTATTCCACTTCATGAGGTCATATCATAAGCATACTTTATAGATATCCAGAAAAATTCAATATTATGGTCGCGTTATTGGCAAAAACCTGACTAGTACATGCTCCAGGTGCACTAAATGATCCAGAGTGGACCTGTTTTTACGGAATCCACTCTGTTGATCATTTAACACACCCTTTGACTCTAAAACAAAAAGTAACCTTTTATTAACCATACATTCAAAGACTTTACATAGACAGTCAGTTAGTGCAATAGGTCGAAACGAGCGAGCTGGGACTTATAAGGCGACTGTTTTGGCAAGGTATCGGTATGACATGCGCATAGTGCCATGAGTTTGGGAACGTGCGAGACGCCCAAATCTCATTGTACACCGCTAACAGCTTACTCATGTTGGCCTGAGTAAGATGCTGGATCATACCTTACATAATGGTGGATGGACCGGGACTGGAGCCTTTACAGGATTTAAGGGCAAGGAGAAGTTCATCTAACGTAATTTCGGAGTTGTAGCTGGTCTCTCCGTCTTCCATGGCAAAGTCTAAGTTTTGCAACTCAGCCGTACGTTTATGGTGGAGAAAGCGAGGATCATAGTTGGCTGAGCTGCTTACCTGGGCAAAATGGTCGGTGATAGTATTGGCAATATCCATGGGATCGTCAGTGACATTCCCGGCCACCTCAAGTGTGGTGATTGGTGACCGGGTGTACTTGCTGTTTAGTATATTTATGGTGGACCATACCTGACTTAGTGGGGTGGAGCAATTCACCGTGGACACAAAACTACGCCAGTTAGTCCGTTTTGCCGCTTTAATTGTCTTCCTTGCCTCAGCCTTAGCACTTTTTAGGCAATAAAGTTTGACTCTGTTGGCTGTTTCTCAAAAATCCTGTATCTCACAATAGCGTTTGTGGAGTGCTTGTGAAATAATCAATTGTCCAACAAGAAACTCTAAGCTTGTTTGGAATTGTATATGTCTTGGGAATAGCATCCTCAGCTGCATGTAAAATTGAAGTCTGTAGGTGTGAAACTTTCTCGTCAATGTTATCTCCCGATATATCTAGATTGGCGACCCGTGGTAGTACCCCCAATCTGCTGCTGGTTCAATTTAGGTGGTGGAGGAGGCTAGAATCATCGCCTGTATAAAGAAAGACAGATTGGAAAATGAAATAAACTATCCATCGAGTCGTCATATGGGTCCCAAGAGATGTTGGATTTGTATATCGGAGATGACAAGAGCAGATCTAAGTACATGACCGATAAGTTACCAGTGCGGTCATCTACACGAGTCACTCTACCATTGTTTAGAAGACAGAGGTTTGGACTGCAATATGAGGTCAGCTACTTCCTCCCCCCTGACCATCACTCCTCAAGCTTCCCCATTGACAGTGATGGGTGTTAAAATCGCCTAAGAATTAATTTATGACCCGGAAGTTGATGGGTTAGTGAAGTGAATTTAAAGCGTCACCATCAATGAGACCACGGGGAGGACAGTAGCTAGAACAAAATAGACAGATACGTGTTATTAAATTTTGTACTGTGCACGCGACAGCTTTCAGAGTAAGAACTTAGAATCACTTCCGTTTGTGGGTGTGATTTGTGGGTGTATATGGCGACTCAGTGACCATCATATCTTCTATACGAATGGTAGTGTTTGAACTGTGGAGGATCTCGGTGATCCACCAAGCGTGTCTCCTGTAAACAAACAACGTCTGGCCTGTGTATAGATAGCAAAATTGCTATATTGTGGTAATTTCTTCCCAAGGAGTCCTACAATTCCATTGTAACACAGTGAATGTGGCGGTTTAAGATTTACGAGAGGGGCCAGTGTGCTTAGCTTTTTTATACCGCCCGCCGCCAGGCAAGTGGCTACCGGGGGACCTATCCCGGTGCTTACTAATGGAAACCTCCATACATTGATCATCAATAACTAGGCTCCCAGAGCTCCCCGAGGAAGAACTAAACTTTTTCTCCCTTGCTGGACCAGGAGCAGGATGGACATGAGGACGTGGCTGTTTTGAAAGGGTGGTCATATTACTCTTACTAGAGTTGTCAGACTTCTGTTTAGGCTTTGCTGACTGAGAGGCAGCAGCAGCCTGAGAGTAGGAAGTTGTATTGGGGATGTCAGTTTGAGAGTTGGATTGGACAAGAGGCTGAGATGGAGAGGTTGAATGTGACGCAAGAGGAACAGGTTCAGAGTCAGTCTGTGTTTCAACAGAGCACATCACGGGACGGGCCATTACCGCCGAAGCATAGGACCCGTTCGGCGTGGGAGTTGCATGCAACTCCTTCACCTTTTTCCTAGCTTCATAGTAGGAAATGCCCTCAGTTGCTTTCACTAAGCAGACCTCCTCCTCCTCCTTCCACTTGGGACAATCCCTAGAGGAAGTGGAGTGTGCCCCACTGTTGAAAACAACGTGCAAATCTCCGATGTGCAGTGTTCAGCATCATGTCCCTGTGTTGCACACTTGCCACACACTGACTGGGAAGCCCAACAAGTCTTGTCACCGTGCCCATATTATTGACACCTTAAGCAACAAAGTGGATTGGGGATATAAGGCCTTACGTTAACAATTTCGATAGCCAATTTTGACATGGTCCGGGAGTGAAACTTTGACAAAAGTCAAGACAATAGTAGCAGTCTTCGTCCTCATGCCTTCGGAATATCTAGTAATAAACCGGGCACCAATTACGTCCTGCTGAGCAAGTTCCCATATGATCTCGTCCTCTTCCATAACCATGAGATCCCTGCAGGTGATAACACCTTTTCAGGAATTCATGGAATATGGGATCTCGAACTCATGACATCATAGTCCATTGAACTTATGCAGTTTCATTAAGTCTTTAACCTGGGATGTGTTTACAGTTTTGATAAGGTCTCCATTACCAAACTTTTTTTACTTGTTCCACCTCCCCAGGACAGTAATCAATCACTTTCTTGATGATGAAAGGATTGATACTGCTCAAGGGAGTGGAACCGAGAGCATGGACAGTCACAAACTGGGCATTCTGTACAGGAATGCTCGAATTGGTTCGAGTCTGGGGCCGTTCTGTTTGGAGGCTGTCAGTCTGTGGTTGAGAGTCGGGGTTGGTCAGGACCGCCTCCCCCTTGAAGGGGGGGGAGGCAGTAGGAACGTCCGACATAGGTACCACTCCCCTAACAGGGGAAGTGGGAAGAGGAGGAGAGAAAACGACCAAGGGACAATCAACCTGGGACCAAACACCTATGTCTGAGGTTGCCCTCTCAAACCACTCCAGGGAGGCCCGACCGTGTCAATTCACGCCCCAGAGCGATCAGTGGGGGGGACCCTCCGTGGGCGATAAGCAAAGGTAAACTCAGAAAAAGACAGGGAGGGGAGGAAAATGAGTAATATCTAGCCTAACTTTAATTTTAAAAAACACCCTAGTGGCTGAAAAAAACAAAAGCTAATGCCGGTGAGGCAGCCCTGTGCTAGAGGAGAGCTAGAAAACACGTCCACACTCTCCGCTACCATGCAAAAAAGTGACTTAAGACTGCTTTTTTTTTTTTTTTTTTTTTTTGGCCTATCGACTATTGAGGCCGGAGCCTCTGGTCATTAAGGCATATATATAAATATATAAATATATATATATATGTATATATATTGACACATATATACATATATTGACGAACATATATACATATATATACGATATATATATATACATATATATATATATACATACATACATACATACACACATCCATGCATATGAACATACACACTTTCACATGCACACGTACATATATATATAATAATTTTTATTTTATTTATTTTTTTGTAGTTTTATTTTTATTATTTTTATTTGCGTTTTTTATTATTTTTAACCTTATAATACTTGGCTAAAATGCCTAATCCTAAAGACCACTAAAACTAACCACCTAACGGACAAATCGCTAATCTATACTAAATCCTAAGAGACAAATAACCTCAGACCCTGCACTAATGTTTAAAAAGCCTCGACCAAGAGAACACCATCGGCTGCAGATATGTAATGCCTTTCTACATTACGCACCTGCACTAATCACCTGGTGACTGTCAGTCGAGGCACAACCTATTATAAGGGACATCAATATATGAAAGAGAACCGGACGAGTCAGAGACGTTTCCATATACATCAGCTGTCGTCCCTAATTAGAATAACTTAAGCTTAAGATAGTATAATGTATTTACATAATTTGTACAAAAAGTGAAGAACCTCGCCCAGCAGACCACCATCGACTGCAAGTGCCCAATACCTTCCCTACTGTGCACGCTTGCGCTCATCAAAGCTGGTGACTGTCTGCAGGCGGAGCAACTTGGCTTAATGTAGGGGACATCTATATTAGAAATAGATCGGTGGGAAGTGGAACTATTTAAAATATGTCAACTGTCAACCCTAATTAATATTACAATATATACATATTTCTCAATGGTAAAAACCATAACCACACAGTAAAAAAGTCACATCACTCTGATCAGTCCGGTCTCTCTCAAGAAAGCCATCAATTTATCAGTCATAACTGTGTCACCATCGCTCCAGGATGGTATTGGAAAGGGTGAAGGGGACGTGTACTCGCGCCGCAGTAATATATAAGTGAAGCACGTTCACGAATAAATCGCGGTAGCGCAGGATGATATGACTGATAGATAACACCACATTACCAGATGTCCTGATGCGGTGGGAAGCGTCATTCCATATATGGTTTCATGTGGGTTAAAATGGTGGCATTGAGCCGTAACCGTGCCAACACTTTTTCTTCTAGGCAACTGGGATGGTTGGCAGAGTCCCAGTCGCCCAGGTACGGCTTACAAGTTGGAATATTTAGTCTGGTCCACTGACCTTGCCACAGAAGATTGATTGATTTCTTTCCGAGATAGAGATTCGACTGTAGATCACGAGGAACGTCCCAGGTCTCCTCGAGCTCTACAGCCGACTTTGCAAGTAAGTCAGCCTGCTCATTGCCGTAGATACGACAATGACCAGGCACCCAGATCAGCGTGAATGACTTGTTGCATGAATGCAACTTATTAACGATGCGGCCCTGGATCTCGTGAGAGTCCGTAGTGCAAGATGCAATTGCCTGAAGGGCTGATTTTGAATCTGAAAATATGACAAATGAGTCATGCCTAGAATTAACAGCATAGTCTATGGCTTTGTCAATAACAAAAAGTTTGGAGGTGAACACAGATGTATGAGTCGGCAACTGATACATAAGTGCACATTCAGTCGACCACACACTTGCACCCACACATTCACTTGACTTGGAGCCATCGGTGTACAATTGATGGGACCCCAAGTGATGAACAATGATGCTACGAAACAAGTGGTGGACCTCCGCCTCCGGCGCCTTGGCCTTTGGTGCTGGGAGCCATGTAACATCCACTGTAAAGCCGGGTGGCTCCCAAGCTGCTATATTTTTAAGCACCAACTTGTCACAGTCACTGGGGTCCACACCAAGCTCCTGAGTCAGTAAGTGGAGGTGAGTGGCAAGTGGCTGACACCCCCCCTGTAGAAGGTGGTGGTATTGACGCAGGGGGGTACAGGCCACATTGCAGATATTACTTTTTCTAAATGTCCTTATGCCGTAGGACAAGGCCAGGTGGTCACGGCGAATACGGAGGGGAGGCACATTCGCCTCCACTTCCCATCTGAACTACATGGGTACACCGGGACAGCTCCAAGACACATTAAAACATTTATTCTGTAGCACATCCAATCCTTTCAGCGTGGCATCGGATGCTAATTCATACACCTGTGCGCCATTGTCTAGCTTCCCAGTCAGATAAGGGACTTATACACCATTAATAAAGATTTTCTGTCGGCACCCTAGGTAGTACCCGCTAGGTGCTTGGGGACATTTAATGGTTTATGCAACGGAGAGCAAGCAAAGTATTAACATGAGAAGTTTAAAATTCATTCTACGATTAAAAAATGTGTTCCTAAAAAATTTTACAGAATTTTGAAAAGATTGCCACCTGATTATCCAAAGTTAAGCACAAATTAGGTACGTTATGAATTAGTGAAGACTACAGCGGCAGCTTCACGGACGGAAAACTTAAATCCCGCTTACAAGGCCCATTGGTGGACGGAGTCAAGGGCTGCTTGAATCTGCCCAGCCGAAAATTGTGCACATTACGGGAAGAGTGCCATATTGCACAATCGTCAGCGTAGAGCGAGTATTTAAGATTCCTCAGGATGGGAGCTGGTAAGCCAGAATATCATTGATCATAATACTAAATAAAGTAGGACTAAGCACACTTCCCTGTGGCACCCCATTTTCCTGGATAAATATATATCCGAGATTACGTTAGGGAATAATTTGACAGAGAAAGTTCTGTCCCTTAAGGAAATTTGAAATAAAAATAGGCAAATTTCCTCTTAAACCATAAGCATAGAGCTTCATTAGTATACCGTGTCGCCATGTCATGTCGATAGGCTTTATGGATGTCAAAGAACACTTTCTATCACTGAATTCTTTATTGGCAAATGCCTCCATAATACAATGCTCCAAATTGTTAAATGATCTAATGAACTTCTGTATTTACGGGAGCCACATTGTTGATCATTTAACAAATTCTTCGACTCTAAAACAAAAAGAAGCCTATTGTTTACCATACGTTCCATGACCTTACATAGACAAGAAGTCAACACAATAGGACGAAATGAAGTGGGATTCATAAGACTGTTTCCAGCTTCTCATGGGTATCAGTATGACGTTCACAAAGTGCCATGACTTTGGGAATATTCTAGACGCCCAAATCTCAATGTTCAATGCTAACATCTTAATCAGGTTGTCCTGATTAAGATGCTGGATCATACCGTACGTGATGGTGTCTGGTCCAGGGGTGGTGTCTTTACAGGATTTAAGGGCAAGGAGCAGTTCATCTAGCGTAAACTCTTGGTTGTACGGGGAGTCTACGTCTTCTGTGGCAAAGTCTAATATCTGTAGCTCAGCCATGCGTTTATGATGTTGAAAACGCGGATCGTAATTGGCTGAGCTACTTACATGAGAAAAACTCCTGGCGAGGATGTTAACAATATCCACGGCCTCGTCATAGATGTTATTATTTACCTGAAGGGTGGTCAAAGGGATTTTTGGGCTTATATTATTTAATATTCTAATAGTGGACCAGACTTTACGTAATGGTGTTGTATGTGTCACCGTGGACACAAAGGACTGCCAGGAGTCACGTTTGGCCCTTCTTATTCTCCTTGCCTGAGCCCGTGTCTGTTTGTATGCAATAAAATTTATCTCAGTGGGCTGACTACCAAAAATCCTGTATCTCCTATTGCGTTTTCTTAATGCTTGTCGGCAATCCAGCGTCCACCAATGTGCTCTATGTTTCGCATGAACTGTAGAAGTCTTGGGAATAACAGTCTCAGCTGCGTGTAATATGGATTGGGTTATATTTTCGACCTTAACATCTATGGTCTCCCCAGATATATCTAAATTGATGATCCTTGAGAAGGATCTAATCTGCTTTCTTATAGTTAAATTTTGGAGGTGGAGGGTCCCGAAAATGATGTAGCATGTATAAGAAAGACAGATGAATTCAATAAATCTCTTACCCAAGGAGTCGTCATAAGGATCCCATGAGAAATCTTGATGTATACCAGGGGAGGCCAAAGATAAGTCAATGGCCGAAAAGTTACCAGTATGATCATCTACACGAGTCGCTCTACCATCATGCAGAAGACAGAGGTTGGACTGTAGTATTAGGTTGGCTACTTGCTCCCCACGACCATCAATCCTCAAGCTACCCCACTGATAGTGAAGGGCGTTGAAATCTCTCAACACTAACTTATTCCCTGGCAGATATTCAAATAGTGAATATAAAGCATCACTATCAATGAGGCCATGTGGAGGACAGTACAGAGAGCAAATAGAAAGATACGTGTTATTAAATTTTACTCTGCACGCGACTGCTTCCAGAGTAAGATTTGGCTTCACTTCAATTTATCAGGTGTGATTTGTGTGTGTATATGGCTACTCCGTGACCTTCATATCTTCTATACAGATGGTAGTGTTTTAACTGTGGAGGATCAGGATGATCCTGCAGGCGCATCTCCTGTAAACAAAGTCTGGCCTGTGTATAGAAAGCAAGATTACTATATCTTGTAATTTATTCACAATACCTCTACAATTCCACTGTAATATAGTGAATGCGGCGGTTTAAGATTTATGTTGGGGGCCAGTGTGCTTAGTCTTTTTTTGTCGCCCGCCAGCAGGCAGAAAGCGACTACTGCGGGGAGACCCTATCCTGGTGCTTGTTCACGGGAAACCTCCATATTGTCATCAATTACTAGGTTCCACTGAACTCCCCCGAGGAAGAGCTAACCTTCCTCTCCACAGCTGGAGTAGGAACTGGAAGAACATGAGGACGAGACTGTTTCTGTGAGGGTGGGTCATGTTACTTTTACTAGACTTTAATCGGGCTTTGCTTTAGGCTGTACTGATGGAGAGGCAGCAGCAGCCTGAGAAAAGATTGAAACCTTAGAGATGTCAGTGAGCGAGTTGGAGTGGACGGGAGGCCGAGATGGAGAAGTGCTGTGAGAGGCAGGACGGAGATGGACAAGATCAGTCTGCGTCTCTATAGAGCACATCACAGGACGGGACATTACCGCCGAAGCATAGGACCTATTCGGCGTGGGAGTTGCATGCAACTCCTTCACCTTTTTCCGAGCTTCGTAATAGGAAATGCCCTCAATTGCCTTCATTGCGCAGACCTCCTTCTCCTCCTTCCACTTGGGACAGTCCCTAGAGGAAGTGGAGTGAGTGCCCTTGCAGTGAAAGCAACATACCGTCTCAGATGTACAATGGTCCGCATCATGACCCTGGCTTCCACACTTGCCGCACACTGGCTGGGAAGCCCGACAAGTCTTTGCACCATGCCCATACAGCTGGCATTTCAAGCAACGCAAAGGGTTAGGGATGTAAGGCTGAACATAAACAATTTCGTATCCAACTTTGACAGAACTTGGAAGAGACACTTTGGCAAACGTCAAGACAATGGTTGCCATCTTCGTCCTTATGCCTTCTGAGTAGCGAGTAATAAATCTAGCCTCAATTACGTCTTGGTGCGCCAATTCACTTACGATCTCGTCCTCACTCATCACCATGAGATCCCTGCAAGTGGCAACACCCTTGCAAGAATTCATGGAGACTAGGATTTTGGCTTCGACATCATAACAGTGGAATTTACGCAGCTTCAGCAAATCTTTCACTTGTGATGAATTAAAAGTTTTAATCAGGAGATCTCCGTTCACAAGTTTTTTTTACCTGTTTGACCTCTCCTGCACAGTGGTCAATCACCTTCTTGATAAGGAAGGGATTGAGACTGGACATGGGAGTAGAACCTAGTGCAAGGAGAGTGACAAAGGTGGCGTTGTCTACTGGGACGTCAAGCGGGGCATGAGTCTGGCGTTCATCCGTCTGGGGGTGGTCAGTCTGGTCATGCCTATTGTCGTCAGGACTACCTCTCCCCCTGAAGGGGGGGGAGGCAGCAGGGGCGTCCTCCATAGTAACTCCCCCCTAACGGGGGAAGTGGGAAGGAGAAAAGACAATCAAGGGACAAACAACCAGGGGCAAAACACCTCTATCTGAGGTTGCCCTCTCAAACCACTCCAGGGAGGCCCGACCGTGTCCGCTCACGCCCCAGAGCGATCAGTGGGGGGGACTCTCCGTGGGCGATAAGCAAAGGTAAACTCAGTTTATTAGAACAGACACCTACTGTTCAAGACTATGAGGGAGGGTAGGTAACTGAGGAACTAGCTAAACCTAAGCGTCACCAGAAGGGTGAAAAAAAAAAAAGAAGCTAATGCCGGTGAGGCAGCCCTACAAATCTAGAGAAGAGCGCAACGAAAAAACACGTCAACACCCTCCACAACCATGCATCAACCAGTACCGACATGCCGGTACATCCTTCTTTCACTCACCTTCTCACAGTACCTTCAAATCACGAAGCTTCATTCAAACCCATGAGGCAGACATGATTTGCTGCTGCAGGTTCATATTTATGTAGGTTTCGTTAATAGTGTACTATTGCGGCCAGTTGTTAGCCACCCTCGTCCAGCCAACCCGTGTATGAGGCAGCGTCACATTCACGAGCACAGAAGTTGCCTAATGCATTTCTGTCGAAAAATATCCCTTCAGCTTTGGGCTTGTACTAACGGACAAAGCAATAATGATATTTACACTGATGGTTTGACTCTGATAACACAAATATATCACATTTATTATTTAGTAACTATTTTTTCTCATACAGTACCAAGCAAGTGACATAAATAAGTATCTTTGATTTCACTCCACGACTTCCTGTACTGTAGATCTGAATCAGCCAACACAAAGTGAAAAAGTTCATTCATTTGTTACTGAGATAGATAGAGAGAGAGAGAGAGAGAGAGAGAGAGAGAGAGAGAGAGAGAGAGAGAGAGAGAGAGAGAGAGCGTGTATGGCAGGCACCTGTGAATTTTGGAGAAATGAGGTGGAGGCAGATTGGCGCAGGGAAATGCAAAGGATGAGACACCTTGGATTCCTGTGCTTCATTGAAAACAGGCCACAGTATGAATATTTCCTCCATCAATCACTAGAACTTGCCTTGCCTTGTGATAAAGGGTCTTTTTTTTTTTCAAGGATTGTTATCGGAGGAACAATGAATTAGGAAATAAATGCTGTTGATTTAACAAAAAGCTGTGCGTAACCCATTGGCTCCCAGAGTTCCTGTGCGAGGGATTTTGCTTATAGTCGCCCTCTGCCCGTCGGCTTATAGTCGCGAAGCACATCGGTCCCTTCCACGGTGTTCCCTTCTTTATTAATTTTTGAAAATGCCCAGTTGAGGACAGTGGGCACTAATATGTTAAGAAAGTAATTAGCCTCTGTCCAGAAAGGGATATCGGGTTAATGAGAAAAATACCCATGAGTTTGCCAAAAATCTCCAGGTGTCAACAACCAGAGAAAAAAAAATGCAAACATAAGGCATATAACAGAAGTTACGTGGCCTGGCTAATAATTTGACAGTCACCTGGCGTTACCCAGCATAAAACCCATCTTTCATTTTGCCCAACGAGACGTTATCCTGGGATAAATAAACTTCGTCATCAGCCAGAGGAAAAATTCCCTGTTTAGCTCGAGCACATTATTTACTCGTATTGCATAAAATCATGTGTATGTAGCCGGAATGAAGCCCATATCTACCCCTTTTTCGGCCTGGCAAACTCCCTGTAAAGAGTACTATTATTTTACCGATAGACTGAGTTAAGCGGTGAGACTCATCTTTTGTGTAAGGAAATCCACGCCGCCTCTGTGTGTGTGTGTGTGTGTGTGTGTGTGTGTGTGTGTGTGTGTGTGTGTGTGTGTTGAATTGAGAGTCATCTGCCTTGTGAAGCATGGTATGCAGGTTAGTTGGTTGGTGACTGGGTTGGTGGATTAGTTAGTGTAGGCTGGCGATTTCATAGGCGGATTAGGTGAAGTGGGTGGGCGAGAGGGAGAGAAAGAATTGTTGGGTTGGTTAAGTGGGTTGGAGTGGGGTTCGTGCATTGTTTAAGTGGGATGGGTGGTGGGGCTACCTGTAGGACAACGCAAGAGACGGGTTTATGTCGTCCTAATTTTGAGACATACTGTATTGAGTAAGGTTGTGGGTGTGTGCGTTGTTGGATGGGTGTGTAGGTGGATGGACAGATTGTGGGAAAACAGGCCTCTGGGATTAAGTCATTTGAGTGAATACGTCCGAGTTGGGAATTGATCAGTGTGTGGGAAATCGGTCCACAGAGGATATTATTCTGGAATAATGCAGAAGTAGGTATAGATTGTAGTTCCAGTGGGTTACAACACGTCCATAGTGCAATACGTCTGTTGGTTAAGAAATCTGTGTTTCAACTGCACGCATCAATGGGTGATATAACCACGTCGGATAACAATTTTATGGGGAAAATAGGTTCATTGTGAGCAATATGTCCATGGGTATATATCCATGTAGGAAACCTGCATCCATGGAGAGATTCAAGGTCGATGGAAAAATTGATCCGTAGGGAGGAAATACATCAATGGGAAATATTAGTTCATGGGAAAATAGGTTTATGTAGAAAAGTAGGTATCTTTGAAAAAAAAGTCATTAACCCCTACACCGCGGGCATGTTTACCAATGTTTTGCGTGTGTTGCGGGGTTATCGGGCTCCGACAGACTCTCAAAAAATATTTGCCAAAAAT
>NC_136961.1:33601706-33644206 GCF_032717465.1 Coenobita brevimanus | reverse complement strand
CTATTAAGTCCCAGCCCTGGCTGGAAAAAGTCAAGATGACCCTTCAGGGTAAGAGATAAGCATAGTGAGGAGTGCTGGCATATGGTGGTGAGCAGGAATACTGCTTCGGCCCAGTAGCGGTGAAACTACTAGCAGCCATACCGAGTACCAGCGTGACTACTACTGTAGCATCAGTTATACTAAAAGCACTCCCATTACCTAGGATGGGTAATATTGGCAGTTTTCCTTGTAAACAATTCCATGTGGAAACGTCTGAGAGAAGCCTATATCCTCCCTTGGAGTGTTTCACACACACACACACACACACACACACACACACACATATATATATATATATATATATATATATATATATATATATATATATACAGTAAAACCTCTACAATTCGGCATCCTTCAAGTCGGAAAGCTCTACAACTCGGAATGGCTCCAAAATATTCATTAAAAAGATCAAAATTCAAAAATTCCCAAAAATGCACATGTGAGAGGAAGAAAGTCGGCAAAAATCCCTCCAACTCGGTGAGATGCCGAGTCGTACAGTAATGTTTAAGTGTTTAGTGTTTAGTTCCCCAGTATAGTACAAGTGATAAATACATTACAGTATGGCCTTTATAGTGCTAATTGTGCTTTACATAGTGTACAGTGTCAAGTACAGTACAGTAAAGGTGTGCCCAAAAGTGATCTTAAGACCCCCTAACACCTCCAAAAACTACGAAAAGTCCTCCTCCATGCCTGGTATACACCCTACAACTGCATGGAATCATGGTAAGGCAGCTTTTACTATTTATTGAAAAAACTTTTAATTTTTTTCAAGTTTTTCCTTTTGTATGTGTGTGTGCTGGGGGGAAACTTAAGTTCATCCCTACAACTCGGCAAAGAGGCTAACTCGGCAAAGCATGCACATGTATTATGCCGAGTTGTAGAGGTTTTACTGTATATATATATACCTAGGCTGCTTCCCCCAAGGAAAAGGAGGTAGCCGAGACAGGACGACACACTCCCCATTTACTCGTCCACTCAAACACATTCATTTGCATCTTAGCCCCAAAGGGGAGAAGGGACTTATCCTCACCACACCACACCGCATGAGGGTCAACTGCTCAGTGCAATCAGTGGCATCCGCAGCAGGGCCCGACAGCAGAGCTGGTTTACCCCTACCACATCATAATAGACCCATCCTCTTACCCGCACCTGACCTCATCAGCTGATCAAACCAAATGCGGAAGAATATCCCCTCAGGGCTGCGTCAGCATTTATTCATTCATAGTTTCTCTCCATCAATTTCTGTCACGCACATCCACTCTTCCTTGCTCAACAGACGCTGCTCTTGCTTCCAGTGCTTTCTTTACATTGTCCAACCATCCTATTCGTGGTCTCTCTCTCAGCCTTACACCTCTCGTATCATATCTAGTTATCTTTTTCACCAATTGTTCATTATCCATTCTCTCCATATGCCCAGACCATCGCAACACCCTCTGCTCAACTCGATCAGCCATCTCCCGAACGACTTCAGTTCTCCTTCGCACTTCATTTCTCACTCGATCCATAGGCCTACACGTCACTCCACACATACTCTGCAGACACCTCATCTCCATTACATTCAAACTTTTCCTCTCTGCTACACCCATATTCCATGTTTCAGCCCCATACAACACAATCGGTACCACAACACCCTCATACAGCCTTCTCTTTATGGCCATTCTAAGTGAATGATATCCAAACACTTTTTTCATTCCTCCCAGCACCTTTCCTACTTCATTCATTCTAAACTTCACTTCTGCATCTATTCTTCCATCCACAGCAACATGTGACCCTCAATACTTAAAACACTCTACCTCCTCAAACTCACCATTCAAAACCATATTCATCCTCCTACCACATACCGACCTCGTACACTTCATCATTTTACTCTCATTCTTATTTTTTTTCATTTCACCCTTCCAAACTCCTCTACCAACTGTCTCAATCTCTCCTCTGAATCAGCCACCAGTGCAGTATCATCTGCAAACAGCAGCTGCTTCAGATTCCACTCTCAACCATCAACATTCACAAGACTCAGACCTCCAACTAAAACTCTTGCATTCACCTCCCTTACAACACCATCCATATGAATATTAAACCCCTCCGTGGCCGTCGGCGTCGAATGACGTTTAGCCAATCAATGGCTGCAGGTGTCATTTGAGCGTGGCCTATAAAAAACTGCAAAATTTTTGGGGAAGTGAACGAACATTCTGAACGTCTTCAGGCTGACCTGCACTACACCCCCATACACCCCATCAAACAGTTCAGAGCCTGCTGCTGTGATGAGTGAATTTTCGTTTTTTTCGTTCCTGGCGATGCCTAAACAAGCACAGCTACACCCATTATCTTCACCCAGGCAGAGCATATCATCTTTGTCTTCTCTTGCAAAACACACACTACCACCGGTTTATGATTATGAAGTAATACAGGCACAAACAAAAAAAGACATGATAATATGTGAAAAATACATTTTTGTCTTGGTATCTTTACCTATTGCTCAGGTTTGCTGTAATGGTTTGTATCATTAGATGCAGTGCAACTTGTAGAAAAGTGTGAAAACTTTCGGGAAGTGAAAGAAAATCTGGGACATGAGACTGACCTTCACTTCACCCTCTCACATATCATCTGTAAGTTCACCACTTGCTGTCGTGACGAGTGGATGTACGATTTTTTCGCTCGTGGCCATGCCAAAAACACATAGTTACACCCATTATCTCGACCCAAACAGAAAATACAATCTTTTTCCTCCTTTGCAGAACACACACAACCACCCTACTTACTAGACAGCTACATATATTGTGAAAATAACAAGGTAAAATGATAAAGAAGAATGTGAAATGATAAAGATGAATGTGTTATTATGGAAAAAATACGTTTTCCCCCATCTGTAAACGTATTTATTTCTGCTTTGTCTCTGTATTCGTAATAATTAGACTTATTTTTAGTTCTGCAACTGCATTACGATTCTATTTTTAGTCATGCTCGAGGTATGGGAGCTCGAGGTTGCGACTCAAGTTCTGTGGTGCTAATCGGATCTGATCCTCCATTTTCATCTCCCGTGGCAGAGCCTAGGCTCGGAGGACGTGCAATTTTCTGATTTAGGACTGAAAATTCAACCCTTTCACTCCCTTTTCCAAGCATGGGCACAACGACAACATAAAAAATAACTCGATACTACCAAAAACATATTTTATATCAAAAAGGTGAAAAAGTGTTCATAACAATTTTTTTCCAGCCATTCCTAACATATTATGTACTGAAATCATTCGATATCATCATAATTCATATATGTGCAACATTTCAGCACCATTCGCATTGTTCTGGAAGGTAAAAAAAATAACAACACCTGCATAGTTGTATTGCAGCAGCGCCTCTCGATGGCGATATCGGTGCCGATATTTGTGCAACTTCCACGCTCCATTGCAAGCCGCAGAATGCGTCTAGGAAGCTAGGATGTGGACTGTTAGGTGCGTCTAAACTTTCTCTTCAATATGGCAAGAAAAATAAATCAATTTTCGAAACTTCAAAAAATGGCCCCGGCGTCGGCCTGGTGTGCACGGAAAATTCCGGGCCCTTGACCACGGAGGGGTTAACCCATACAATCCCGCCGTCGGCATGGTGCCGACGGTACAAAACGTCTCGAGTAATCCCGGTGATGTGATGGTGCTGACAGCAAAAATCGAGTGCTGTAGTGCATCTCTGACTGCTTCAGTTTAGTAATTTTTTTGCTATGGACTACCTTAATGTATTGGCAACATTGTGCACAAGCACTTGTAGCACTGAGTTTGGTTCTGCATGGTTGGGTAACATCAGTGTGCCACTGTCCGTCACAGCACTAGAATGTCGCGGAAGTCTCGCAATTTTTCCATCTCATTGGGCTGGAGGAGGCGGTTGAAATTGTTGCATGGATCCTCTGTCCCTTCATTTAGTGATTCTATAGAAGAGGAAGACCAGGATGATTCTTCTAGGGAGGATTATGAGCCAGTGGAGAAGGATATTGAGAATGGGGATTCCTCCATTCTCCTCCCCCATTCTCTCTCATCCCGCCCAGCTGGGTGGGAAAACGTAACTCACAGCTTGGGAAACTGGGTTAGAAACATGATGGATGGCCATCCTGCACTTATTTCTCCTATAAGGAGTACCGTTTTTTGCTTTTCATAGATTTATATGTTCTTTTGGATTGTTTTATGCAATAAAATGTTTTCCCGTTTTTGGTCCGGGATTGGGTGGGTATAAAATTGCAAAAATGCCTGGGATGGTACGGGTTAAACAACCAAGGCGACATCACACATCCCTGCCGCAGCTCCACTCTCACGGGAAACCAATCACTCAAAGTATTTCCCACTCTTACACATGCTCTACTATTTACATAAAACTTTTCACCCCTTTTAGTAACCTACCATCAAGTCCATACATTCTTAATACAGTCCACAAAGCTTCCTATCAGGTCTATCATACACTTTCTCTAAATCCATGAATGTCCAAAACACATCCTTGCCTTTCACTAAATACTTTTCACACACTTGTCTCACAGCAAACACCTGATCTACACATCCCCTCCCTCTCCTAAGCCACATTGCTCATCACCAGTCACTCCCTCTGTACCCTCGCTAACTCTCTTAACACTCTACCATACACCTTACCTACAACACTTAACAGACTTATACCCCTAAAGCTAGTACATTCATACTTATCACCCACCCTTACCTTTATACAAGACCAAACAAGCACCTGCCCAGTCAACTGGCACCATACCTTTCACAGTGCACACATTCGGCAGTCTTACTAACGAGTCAACAATTGTCACTCCACCACCCTTCAGGCATTCCACAGCACACCCATCTATACCTGCATCTTTCCATTTTTTCATTTCCTTAACTGCCTCCTGCACTTTCTCTTTCGTGATCAAAGAATCATTCAACTCTCACAACACATTTATTCCTTGCACCCTTCCATCAGCCACAATCTCAGCCTCCCTTTCCTCCTCTACATTTAACAATCTTTCAAAATACTCTGCCCATCTTTTCCTTACTGCATCCATCTCAATTAACAGCCTTCCATCCTCTGCTTTTACTCGCTTTTCCTTCCCAGACTCTCCCTTTCACACCTTTTTCACCTCCTTCCAAAACATTTTCTTATTCTGTAGAAAATTCTCAGTCAACCGCCTACCCCACCTCTCATCTGTTGCCACTTGAGCATCACACACAGTCCTTCTTGTCCTATTCCCCTTTTCCTTATACCTCTCATATGACACCTCATCCTTCCTCTGCAGCCAGACTTCATATGCACGTCTCTTCTCAGCCACAGCCATACTTCTTTGCACCACCATTCACTTCCTTGTCTTACACCACCACCCACACATCTCACACCACACACCTCTTCCACATGCCCCATCACAGCACTCTTAAATAACTGCTATTCTTTCTCCACATTTCCATTTTCCTGATTTTTCACTGCGTTTCACTCATCTTTCAATTTCTCCTGATACTCTGTCATTTTCTTTCTTTTTTCCAACTCACTTTCAAAACCTCCCTGCCACACCTAACTCTCCTAGCTGTCACCCATCTCTTACCTACTCTTAACTTTCCCTCCACCAGGTGGTGGTCAGACATACCTCCACCCTCCCCTCTCAGAACTCTCACATCCAACAATCTTCCTATTACATTCCTGGACACAATCACATAGTCCATCAATGCTCTATCAACTACTTTTCCACCCTCCTGTCTCACCCATGTATACTTATAAATATCTTTCTCCTTAAACAGAGTATTTCCAGTCACCATCTCTCACTCAACGCACGTCCCTATCATTCGTTCCCAATTTTCATTTCTTCCAGGCACACCTTGCATACCAACTACACCTTCAACTGCTACATTTCCCACTCCAGCATTCAGATCATCCATCATTACCACATTCTCATTCGCTCCCAAACTCTGGAGACACTCATCAACATCATTCCAGAAAGGCTCCCTCTCTTCTTCATCCCTTTCACTACCAGGCCCATATGCACTCACAAACATCCAAAACTCACATTCAAATTTCGCTTTCACCCACATCAGTCTCGATGACACCTCCTTCCGTTCAATCACGCACTGCTGTACTTCCAAACTCACCAAGAAGGCCACATCTTCTCTTGCCCTTCCTCTGTCAACACGTGACAATCTTCCATTCACACTTCCAAACATAGACTCACCCTTCCCTCTCATCTGTGTTTCACTCAAAGATAACACATCCAACTTTCCTCTCACAAACATTTTCCCAATCTCCTCCCTTTTAGCCTCAATCGTGCTACAACCACGCACATTCATAGACCCAATCTTCAGGGTACGGGGATAACTCAGTCCTCCATCCCTTTCCATGGCCTGTCTCTTATTAGGAACTAAAAAACAGAAGAGGGGCTCCCTTGTCCCCTCACCCCACCCCTTTTAGTCGCCTTTTACTACACGCAGGGAATGCGGTGGCAGTATTCTTCCTAACACAACCTGGCCTCAGAGTAGTAGTACCACCCCATAGTGCGGCCAAATTGTGTCCCCCCCGCCACAGGGGGTATATATATATATATATAGATAGATAGATAGATAGATAGATAAATATATATATGGATAGATTGATAGATAAAAGATAGATAGACATAGATAGATAGATGTAGCCAAATGGTTTCCTGTACATCAGGAAACCATTTACTATGCTGGGTGGTAACCATATAACCAAATTTGACACCTGGTGGTTTCGTGGGTAATTACGGCACTCCAGTCGGATTGAGCCAGTGAATGTTTATATCCAAGGGATTGTTGGGGTTTATTGCTCACGTAATGCCACTCAGGGATGAGTGAGGCTGGTCACTCTCATCTTAAATGCCAGGACAAACTTGCCTAGCCCTGGGCTCCTACACTTCTCATGGGACAACGTAGGATTGGATGATCCCCTTGAAAGTATGCCCCATGGGACTCAACACACTTAGCCTAGCTGATCTTCCCCTGCTGGACACCTTTTGTAAAGTCGGTATTTGGGATTGCCAACAGGATCTGTGTCGCATTTCTCTTTACCTTCTTAATGTCCTCCAATCTCGAACCCTTCAGTAGCATCTTCAGTTTAGGAAATAGCCAAAAAACACAGGGGTCCATATCAAGACTGCTGGGAGCCTGCCAAACTTGGATGATCCAATGTTTGGCCAAAAAATCCTGGATGAGATGGGATGTGTGGGTGGAAGCATTGTCGTAGGTCGAGCTGCCATTCTTCTACCTCCCACAACTGCAAAGACCATTAACTTTGCAGAACACACACACCCACTGAAGGATGGATGGAATGTGGGATGAACAGAACGAGGAATGGTTGAAAGGAGGGAGGGAGAAATAAGAGGATGGATAGAGGAAAAGATAGAAAACAAAATAAATGAAATGATGGATGTGTGGATGGATGAGGGGAGAGAGGGATACCTGTACACGAAAGGATGGACAGATTGAGAAGTTGATGAGAATGCGACAAGCAAGAAAAACACGTACTCAAACACAAGCTGCTCGTTAGCGACTTGGCTGGGAGGTAGCACTGAACGTATTCGGACATGCGCATAACAGTTTAAGGTTACGGTCCACTTAGTCACATCACCCATCTCCTAGTGGGTTATGAGAGTAAAATATGATCTGATACGTTTTCATCTGACCTTATATATATTGCCATGAGGAAGTCAAGGGAAATGGAGAGATATAAAAATAGCATCGGTACTATTCAAACTACTGAGTAGCAAAGGCTTGAGGAAAGAGTTCAGCTTTATCGTGTGAGGATAGAACAACAGGTCCGTCTTTGTGAACGAAAAAGGGGAAAAGAGGAAGGATTACAGGTGTTGGAGGTTACTCCTGTATGATGCCGGAGGGAGCAAAGAGGAATTTGATTCAGAAAGTAATTCGTCCTGAAACAGCTGAAAGTGACTTAGTTAAAACGAAGAATTCATTTAGCATAAATCCAGACAATGCTTGAGGTTCAGGCATTAGTTAGCGTTAGTACCCTTTTAATGTCACTACTTTGTGTACAGCATTAGAACAAGCGTTACTAACCGAGTCATTATATGCAGTAGTCACCCGATAAGAATATAGAAGGTATACATTCATGACCAAGAGAATAGCATATGTAAAACACAGGACGCACACAAATGGCTTTGGCTACAGAAGCAATAATCATAACACCCTAGAGGTCTTCTAATGAGCAACTCTGTAGTGTCACAGATGCTGCATTCTGGGAGGATGCACAGGTCATAGTGGAGCAATAGAGCAGATTGCAAAAAATGAGGCTGTCTGTAGAAATCCAAAGGAGAAAAAAGACTTCAGAAGAAAGATTGCTTTCCTAAGTGGAAGAGCCGCTGTAAGTGAGACACTGAGGTCTTAGGCTGTCCTCAGAATGGTTTGGGATATGGGTATGGTGATATACAGTAGAGGGCCCACAGTCTATGTTTCCCATAAGACCTGAACGAAATGATTATCTCTGTTTCAACCTATCACCCCACGGACATTTTTTTTTTTTCAAACTTGATACTGTTATGTCCGCATCTGTACACTGCCACAAGCTCCAACTGCAGTAGTCCAATATATGAAGGACGTTCCCCAGTGAGTTGTTCTTCCTATGGTCAGCCTTTAGGTGTACAGCACACAAGATCAGCTCAGGCGTTGTAAATAAACACTGGCTTCTTAAGTTCACAGTCTTTATTTTTCAAATAATTATACTTAATGCTTTCCAACTTCACTTCACTATTCTCACAAGCATTGGAGCTATACAAACTTTACTAAACGCAATTACACTTAATGCTTGGCAACACTTCACTATTTTCACAGGTACTGTTGATAAACAAAATTCACTAACCACTGTTTGCCAGCACTTCACTGTTTTCACAAGTACCAAAAATATACCAACTCCACTGCCCTGACACTGCACTACACTCAAACTGAACTGAATACCGACTAAACTTGCTCTAGTCTCCTCCCCATCCTTATATAAGTTTGCATTGTTCTAGAATTTTCTACACTTTTCCACAGTTCTGGTGTATTCCAGAGAGAAAGAGAGAACACAGCTACCAGCTCTGAGACAACCCAAACATGCAAGAGTTTTCTTACATTACATAACACTGTAAATTATTTACCATACAAACTTAATTTCAATTACATAATTTAACAAGCAATCACATAAATAAAACGTCATAAAGAAAAAACGCACAAAAATTAATGCATAACTAATGAAACAACTACGCTCACAAACAGCAGGCAAACTGGCAACTCTGACCCGTACCGAAACCTACAGAATGGGACACATCAAGAAACATCTCGGCTACCTAACTGGCAAATCTCGCTTCTTAATGCTACCCCGTCCATAATCCTTTGTCGTCCTGACAATACTACGCAGTATATACAAACATAAACCTTAATCCTAATGAAACATCTAACTATACACAAAATAATCCTTCAACTTATCAGGTCTTCTTCTATGGCATTTCCGACAACGTCCTTGCTCTTCCAAACAGCCCACCCCTTGAGGAAGGTCTTGGTCTTCTTCGGATTCACATCCTCTCTTGGGCAACTGTCACCATCCTCTTGCACTTCAGCTCCTTAGTCCTTCTCAACATCCTCGGCTGTGGGAGAGCACGATTCCTTGGAGACGTCCCAGCTGTACTGTCCTGACCCATGATACTGCCACAGATGGTTCACGTGTACCACCTTTGGGCAAGACTTCCTGCCTCCCCGAATCCGACACGTTTCGTCTGATAGGCAATCCAACACAGCATAAGGTCCGTCCCATGGGCTCTGCAGCTTCAGTGGCTGTCCCTTCTTTCGCTGAGGATTGTATAATCAAACTTGGTCACCATCCTTGAAACTCAACTCACTTGCCTTAGCATCATATTTGCACTTCATCACTTCTGAAAACTTGAGGGCTTCTCGCACTTGATGATGTATCTCAGCCAGTCTTTCCTGAAGATGCTTTGCATAGCTGGAGGTGTCTGTAGGGAGCTCTTTACCAAATGGTCTTCCCATTAACAAGTCAACAGGTAAAGGTAACTCGTGGCCCAACATCAGTTTTGCAGGGGTGTAGCCGGTAGACTCATGGGAAGCAGACCGATATGCCATCAGCAATGGAGGTAATTTCTGGTCCCATTCTGTTTGTCCCTTTGTGCAGTACTTGGCCAGTTCTTGGCCCAGGGTCCAGCTGAATTTCTTCACCATCCCATCTGACTGTGGCCTTAGTGGGGTCATCCTGGTCTTCTTGATCCCCAATAACTTGCAGCATTCATGGAACACAGCAGACTCAAAGTTTCTACTCTGGTCTGAATGTAGGTCTTGTGGCATCCCGAAACGACAGAAAAACTGGTCATCCAACACCTGAGCAACAGTCGCAGCCCCTTGATCGGAGATGGCATAGGCTTCTGGCCACTTTGTGAAGTAGTCCATGGTGACATATATCGGTTTCCTCTTTCAGTGAGTAGCAAAAGTCCAGCAACGTCCACTGTACTCTTTCCATTGGTGCACCCAGTTGGTACAGCTGAAGAGGGGCATATCCACATTTCTTGGGTCCCTTCTTGGCACAGCATACACCACAGGCCCGACATCACTCTTGAACATCCTGACACATGCCAATCCAATAAAACCTCTGTTGCAGCCAGCTTAGGGTTTTTTCACTTCCAGGTGCCCAGAAGTGATCTGGTTATGAGACTCATCCAAGATCTTGGACCTTATCTTCTTAAGACTACCAGTTGCTAATACCTGCTGAGGCCATCAGGCATCTCCCACTGACGCTCCAGTAGTCCGTTGTTCAAATGAAGAAGCTCCCACTGACTCAGGGTTTAACCTGGAAACTTCTTCCCAAGATGGTCACACTATACTCCACTGCAGCCACTCTAGCACTGGTTGAAAATCTGCATCCTCCATCTTCATCTTCTTCAGGTCTTCTGCATCTGACGCTGGCCCTGTCACTACAGTGTGGAAATATTTCTTCCTATGATTCCCACTCGTACTACACTCCTTGTGGTCTGTTCTTCCATCTTCTCGCACGCTATTCATCAATGTTCTCCTGTATTTCCTCAGTGTTGGGGCTTCTTGGGAAAGACTGGCTGGTTGTTGCCTCTCATCACCAGCCCTCACTAATTTACCCTCATCTTTCTGATCTGGACACTCATGGCTGATGCGTCCCACCTCACCACATGTCCAACACCTGTTTGTTGCAGTCTGAGATTTCCTTGCACTGTTCCGTTCTTGCTCCTTCTTCCATTTGTAACAATCCACCTTCTTGTGTCCCAGCTTCCCACAGAGCCAGTAACCTCCTCTGATATTCTGTTCTCTCTTCCACTTGTTGCAATCCTTTTTTCGACGTCCTGGCATTTCACAGTCCCAGCATCGCCCCTCAAATTTTTCCTTTTCTCATGCCTGCCTCTTTCTTCCCTTGAATCCTGCAGTAAGACCTGCCTGAAAGGAGGATGTACTGGACCTGACATAGGACTCAAATTCTAGAGCCCTGGCTAGTGCTTTTTGCATGCTTCTTGGTTGTGTCTGCTTCACTTGCACTATCAGGAGCTGAATGAACTATCAGGAGCTCGATGAACTTGTCCCTCAGTAGAGTAGCCAACAGGTTGGGTGCTTCTCCAGGGTATGCCCTGTATGCCATACTCTCCAGGTCATCAGCAAGCTGCTGTAGGGATTCTCCTTGAGCACGTACGTGGCTTCGGAATCTTGCTCTGTAAACCTCAGTTTGGAACATGGTTCCATATCTACGCTCCAGCACTTCTACAAGGGACTGATAACGTTCCTCTTCATCAATGACATCTGGCCCAGAATTTCCTCTGTGGCACCCTTAAGGCTAGTAGCAAGCTGCACTGCCCTTTGCCTATTATCCCAACCATTCTGATCTGCAAGTAACTCAAAACCGTAAGCTTCCCAAGATACTCTACCATCAACTTCTTGAGGTTTCCATTTCATTTGATCCCCATTATAGCCATGCACTTCACTGGTTTGGGGCCTAAAAATCATAAACTTTTGTGATTCTGTGTTATTTTGAATTGGCCCGGGCTTTCAAGTGGTGGCTTGTATCATCTGTTAGTACCGCCAATGTCCAGCTATAGTCAGCACTGCTAATGTCATCTGTACTTCCATCCATTGTTGACAATTTAGCCATTTTTCCCTGTCCTTGACTCCCCTCCTTACCTCCCCTCCAGTACCCTCTCCTCCCGCCTACCCAGCCGCTCCGCACTACGCAAATCCTGCCCAGATATTTCCATTGATTTCATCCATTGAAATGTGTCCTATGCCCTATTCCTACACAAAATAATATATATAAAAAAGAAAAAAGGTAAATGATAGTGCCATACACCTGGAATTGGCTAATTATCTCTCCACAACACCCCACGTGCACTCGTTCGCTAATTTTCCCTGCTTTTTTCTCTTTGAATTATGCCGTATGATCCATTCTCGTAATAAAAATATATATAAGAAAGGAAGGGATAAGCCTAAGTGATGTTTACATTCACCTGGAACTACCTAATTTATAATGTATTGACTAGATATCCTACCAATCATTTCATAGCATATAAATTAGCAGCTGTTACCACACTGACATTGTCAACCCTTCCCTGCCCATATACGCCGCATCATTCGGTTTACTGTTGTCTTTCGAGGTGAAACCATGTCAGATTGTCGGCCCTCCATTTCTGCCGCTTCTGAGCCCACTGCAAAGGGCCCTGTGACCTCTACCCCTATTAAACCTCGTTTGGGAAGGGGTCAAAGACAAAGTGACTCTGCTGTTGAACGTGAACTGGCTGATTTATCAATGATAATGATGGATAGTGACTTTGATCTTTCTGGTGAATCGTGTGATGAGCCTGTGAAGGAAATGGTGAGAGAAACTCCCAGTACGAATGCTTCAGTGTCCCAAGCTCATCCTGGCTCCAAGGGAAAGGAGCCCTTAGTGCAGCAAGGGAAGGAATATGGGAAGGGAGTGAAGAGGAGGCATGTTAGCCCCAGAACAATGGCCCCGTGTGACCCCAGCCCACCATGAGTCCTGAGGTGAATCACCTCCCTGCTCTCCCAGCCCCACTTCACTAATATCTTCCACCTCTTCAGCAGAAATTTCTCCGGAGTCTTCGTCATTGGAGTCTCCACCAGCACCTACAGTGAAGACACGCCGTAGGGAACGAGGTAAATCCCTTACTCGTCGTCAAAGTAGACTTGTTTCTAGAGTAAGGGCTGCTAGTGGTACACGGCAACCTACGATCATTCGGAGTGACCTTGGGACGGCCCAGTCTGCCTCATAGCCACTCTCATCCACCCTCACCCAGCCTACACCGCCATGAGAGGGAACCCTGGATGCCTTCGTGTGGACGGAAGGTTCCGATTTCGTCCCGGAACAACTCCACTTTGACGAGAGTTCCTCTGGGATACAGCCTGCCTTCACTCTTGACGAGGGTGCTGAAAGTGTGGACTACCTATTGGCCTTCCCTGATGACGAAGTCATGCAGCACATATGTGATGAGACCAACAGGTATGAGTCACAACGTGCTGCAAGTGGTGCAGGTACAGCAAAAATGCAACAGTAGACCATGCTTGGGGTGCAGGAACTGTGTGTGTTCTTCGCCCTCATACGTCTGATGCCTCATTCACGGAAGCATGAGTTGGAAGATTACTGGTCCATGGACCCTTTATTACCCTCACCCACCTTCAATAAGTACATGGCCAGAGATCGGTTTCGTAACATCCTGGGAAACCTGCATTTCACCAACAACGTTGTACCTTCCCAGACTGACCCACTCTGGAAGATCCAGGAGATTCTGAACAGAATGAAGGATAAATTTATGTCATTCTTCCACCCATTTCAGAAGGTCATAGATGAATCCTTGGTTCTGTTCAGAGGACGCCTGAAGTTCATACAGTACATTCCAAGCAAACGTCATCAGTTTGGAATAAAGTTCTTTGTACTGTGCGACTGTAAGCTGGGGTACATCTTTGACTTCATCATCTATTCAGCCAGCACTGTCAATCTCGACAAAACACACCCTCTTGGCTTCTCAGGCTGTGTAGTGAAAGTGCTGCTTGAAAGGTATTTTGGTGGGAATCATGTGCTGTATACTGACAACTATTATACAGCACCAAAACTTGTTAAATACCTTTCAGAGCACGGCATCGGCTCCTGCAGCACTGTCAAGAGCAATCGTGCCCACTTCCCCAAATTCCCTGAGGCAGAAAATTCGCAGCAGGGAGACGTGCACCTACTCAAGTCTGAGAAGATACTGGCAATATGGTGGCATGATAAGAGGGTCGTACACATGCTTACCACCGTACATAAGGGGGAACTACATGACAGTGGGAAGGTTGACCGTAGGACCGGCGAACCTGTGATGAAACCCGATGCTGTCATCAACTATGTCAACACGCGGCTGGTGGACAAGTCCGACATGATGATTGGAGAGGTCGACTGCCTCAGGAAGAATACTAGGTGGTACAGGAAAATGCTTCTGCATCTCATTGACATGACGATGCTGAACGCTTTCATCCTGTACAAGTTGAAGGTAGCCACCTAAGTCCTTCTCCCTCTGGTTGTTCACCAGGACCTGTGTTCAGCAGCTGCTTGAGAGATATGGTAGAGTGACAGCAGCAGCTGCAAGGCACCATACTGTAAGACTTCCCGACAGACTTGGGCAGAGGGTGTACGTGGATCTGCACAGACTGGTGCAAATGCCTGCCAGAACGAAGAGGAAGGCTGTGATCCGCAGGTGCCAGGTGTGTGCATGTACCACCAGATGCACATCTGAGCACAAACGCACCTTTTGACAGTGCCCTGAGTGCCAGGTTCCCCTCTGTGTAACCTGCTTGTTTGATTACCACAGCCTGAAGCATTTCTAAAACAGTGCAAGTGGAAATGTAAATAATGTGTAAATGATGTGTAAATAGCTAGTGAAAGCAATGGATGTAAATATAATTAAACAGTGGAAAACAGTTTTATAAGTTACTGCAGCTGACACTGCATAACATAGTGTAAATAAAATAGATATATAAATAATGTCAATAAAATAGAAAATGTAAATAAAAATGTAAATAATTGGTAATATAAGAATATGAGTATAAATACTTGGAGTAATGACAGTGAAAGTGAAAGCTTGGTTCTCTATGCTAGTTTACTGAACGAGAAAGGGATTTAATCCCCGAGCTAGGCAACTATGGCCATATAGCCCTGCTAGGTTACAGGAGCACGCTACCACTCCCGGCATGGCAGTCCCGGGTAAGACTCGAACTCGCAATCCCCACATCACGACTCCGATGCTCTACCACTGAGCCATCGTGCCCCCAACTGAACGAGAAAGTGAATGCCTGGAGTGAAAATAAACTATTTAGTACTGAAGGAAACTTGTGGATAAATATTGTATATATAAATAAGTGTAATAAAGTACTAGGAATATAAAGTGTGTGTGTTTATAAGAAATAAATGACCCTTCTGCTTCAGAATACTAGCGGGGAATGAGCGTGGGTGGAAAGCTCATACGTGCTCGTAATTTACATTGCTTTCACAATGTTTTTTTTTGGAACATGGATTCCAAACTACCTGAAATTCATAGAACAGTGTTTCTAGTGATAATATCAGGCAGTGGTAATCATATTACGGGATGTTGGGAAGTGTAAAGTGGAGACTTCGTACCCAACTTCAGAAGTCTCCACAAGTCCTACGGTAGTTGATGAAGGCTCAACAAACATCCCAGAAGAAAGCTGAAGGTATGTGCCATATGCATATATAATTATAATATTCTATGACTGATAACTGATTTTTGGCAAATATTTTTAAAAGTCAGTCGGAGAGCGATTATCCCCACGGGACGGGCACGGCGCACTTCCGACATCCCTTCATTTAAGGGGTTAAGGCCAGGACTTAAAACTTCTGCATTTTGGTTATTCAGCCCTGTAATGCTACCTTTAGATGCCTGGGATCCATTAAGATTCACCATTCACTATCCATTCCTTTTATGTGCCCCCCATACGCTAACCTGAAGCTCAGCAGTGCATTATTTCTCTACAGCCTCAATTTCATCAGTAATTATCTTCACATGGTCAACTACATGCTTCAACTGGTTATCTACATGCTGTCTGCACTCCGTCACTATTTTCACACTAATTGACTTCAACTGGTCGTCTACATGCTGTTTGCACTCAGTCACATTATTGCTTACCTCATACTTCTGCTGCTGTAGCTCAGCGTATACCTCCTCCTTCAATTTTTCCTGTTTTTCCTTCATTTCCCCCATAAAAACATCTAACTGTCCTTGCATCCTCAGTTTTAATTCCCTCTGTTCATAGGCGTACGGGACCCTTCTCATCTGGGGGGGCTGAACTCTCTCTGCCCGAAATATATTTTGCCTGTAAATCCAAGGAATTATATATATATATATATATATATATATATGTGTGTGTGTGTGTGTGTGTGTGTGTGTGTGTGTGTGTGTGAAGGAAGAAACCACACTTCATGAAGACATTGCACATTTATTCTACACACCATGTAAAAATGAAGGTTAACTGAACTGATAAATTTCACCCACATTTACAAGTATTAAATAAAACCTACAGTATGAAATTGAACTGAGTAATTAGTATGGGTTATACTTTTTAATGTAATATACTAAATAAATAATAGCTGTTACTGAAATAAATTGCAATGGTTGAATTGTATAAATATAGTAATTATTAAAAATTGCATTAAATTATAGTTCACCTTCATACTAAATTAAAACATGATTAGAAAAATAAAGTGCTTCTTTTCCTATCCATAATAAAGTTAAGATATACAGAAAAAATCAAGTTAGAAAAAATATTTTTCACGTCCCTTTCTTTTTCCAAAAACATCTATAATTTTGTCCATATCTTCTTCAATCACTCTAGTAGCATATTCTCTTTCTATGTTGATTAGTGCTAGGCAGCTAACTCTTGCTTGACCCATGGTGCTGCGAAGGTAGGATTTCAGCTTACGAAGTCCACTGAAAGACCTCTCTGCTGGAACATGAAGTAGCAGGGATGACAGCCAAAAGAGATACAACTTTCATGAACTCGGGTACCATTTCTGACAGTTCATATTCGTGTAGAAACTGGACAACATCTGATGCTGTCTTGAGGAAGACTCCTTGTCGCCTTTGCTTAAATTTAAAGAAAAGTCTCTGTTCTGCTTCCATCAGATCCTTGTCCAGGCCATAAAAGTTTGCAACTAGTTCATAGTCAATTGTGATGGTGAATCACTTATTGCAATGGCACCAAAAGCACACAGAACATCTTGATCATTACCCTTGAAACGAACTTCCAGTTCTGACAGGACCTTGTCAATTGAATTGTAATAAGTGTTGACACGATGATGCTGTACTGGTGTCAGTGGTTGGGCATCCATCCCTGTCAATTCTCCTACAAGGGCTTGCAATCGACGAGATGTTTTTTTTTCGAGGTATCCGTGCATCACAGAAGTTGAATCATGTGTTTTCAATCCAAGATTTTATGTTTTGGCTGATTTGGTCAGCCCTTTGCCAGATCTTGTCAAAACTATCATCATTACGACATTCTCCCAATGTCCTGATGGTAAGATCTGCATTTCGGCGAGCAGTGATGACATCCATATTTTTGGACTGTAAGTATCTGTTCAGACTGTTGGTGTTTGAAAGAATGACTTTGAGGATACAGAGTCCAAGAATGAACTCAAAGTCACAGATTGCAGAAACAAGTGCACGACTATCAGAGTATGTCTTGGGATCTTTATCATCTGCTAGCTGAATGAGAGCTTTTACAATTCTCTCAATTTGCTCGTGAACACTTTTCACGGCTTCCCACCTGCATGACCATCGTGTGATACTTAAAGATTTTAAAGAATAAGTCCGGATATGTGTCACTGTGCAGCTTCCACTCAAGCCCTGAGCAAACTGGCGGGGGGGACTTGGGGACTCTGCCGACGCATAGTGTGTACTTGTTCTCCCGTCCTAGACACGTACAGTTTATGACTTATGAGCCTGTCCACTATTACGTAATTTACGAACGGACGGTACGGACACGAGCATCCAGCTCAGCCTGTCAACACTGGCTGATAGTTTATTTATAAACAGTAAGAACTAAGAAATATTTTTAAAAAGTACAGAAATGGACCGTTATGGCATTTCGTTTTTTAAGGGAAAAGTACAATTTCATATATGAAAAGAAAAAAACACTCAAGGGCAGGATTTAGCTCACGATCCGCCAGTTGAATAGCCCTGCTACATTGGCTACTCTGCCCGAAAAATTTGTGTCTGCCCAAATCTTGGGGGGGCTGCAGCCCCCCCAGCTCCCCTGGCTCGTACGCCTATGCCTCTGTTGCTCCTGTAATGCCTCTTGAAGTCTTTCACTCTGTGCTTGCAATTGTTCTTTGATTTCGTTCCTGAGCTTTTTCTCTTCTTCACTTTGGGCCTATTATTGTTCTTGAAGTTCTTTCTGTCCTTCATTCTGTGCCTGTAATTGTTCTTTGATTTTGTTACTGAGCTCTTTCTGTTCTTCACTTTGGGTCTGTAATTGTGCTTGGAGTTCTTTCTGTCCTTCATTCTGTGCCTGTAGTTTGACACTTTGTGCATGTAATTTTTCTCTGAGTTCTATCTTCTGTGCCTGTAATAGCTTCACAATTGTCGCCAGGAACATTTCCTCCTGCTGCCCAGTTCAAGACCTTGTCTGCACACCTCCTGCTTCCATGTCGAATGTTAGCCTCACTGCAGCCGTGAATAATCCACACTCCTGACACCAGTGTTATACACACGTCCCCACACTGCCACAGGCTCCAACAGCAGTAGTCCAATATGGGTAGGACGTTGCCCAGTGAGTTGTTCTTGCTATGGTCAGCCTTTAGGTGTACAGCAAACAAGATCAGCTCAGGCATTGTAAATAAACACTGGCCTCTTACGTTCACTGTCTTTATTTTCCAAGTAATTACACTTAATGCTTTCCAATTTCACTTCACTATTCTCACAAGGACAGGAGCTATACGAACTTTACAAACTGCAGTTACACTTAGAGCCTGACAACAATGCAATATTTTCACAGGTACTATTGATAAACAAACTTCACTAACCACTGTTTGCCAACACTGTTTTCAGAAGCACCAAAAAATAAACAAACTTCACTGCCCTGACATTGCACTACACTCAAACTGAACTAAAAACTGACTAAATTTGCTCCAGTCTCCTCCCCATCCTTATGTAAGCTTGCATTGTTCTAGAACTATCTACACTTTTCCACAGTTCTGGTGTATTCCAGAGAGACAGCACAGTTACCAACTTGGAGACAACCCAAACATGCAAGAGTTTTCTTACATTACATAACACTGTAAATTATTTACCATACAAACTTTATTTCATTTACATGATTTAACAAGCAATCACAGAAATAAAACATTATACAGAAAAAGAACACAAAAATTAATGCATAACTTATGAAACAACTACACTCACAAACAGCAGGCAAACTGGCAACTCTGACTTGTACCGAAACCTCCAGTATGGGAAACATCGAGAAACATCTCAGCTAACTATCTGGCAAATCTCGCTTCTTAAGAGTACCACTAGATGGTATTACTTTGCTTAGGAGAGTCCCCCTTGGACATTGAGGATTAGGAAACAATCTAATTACCTTTTCAGCTTACCAAAGTCTTTTTAATCTCAAAAATGGTACTGCATCATAATTTCACTACTTTTAGAAGAGGCCATCACGGTCAAAGGTGATTATGCAGCTGTTGTTGCTGAGGCTGACCTTGCCTAGGTGGGTCTTAATCAGCCAAATGAAAAAAAAAAAAATCTACTTGATTATTAGAATCAAATCCACAGTTCATTCCTGCTCCCCCCCCCCCCCTCTCCCACTCTTCAAGATACTTCTCTATTATTTAAGAGTGGAAAAGGGTAGAAAATTTCTAGTTTATGACAGTCACTTGCAAAGGTCAGGAAAAGAAAAATATGTATAGTTTTTCGACTTACATTCTGGATGAACTGTGTAACATGACGTTTAGACTAATCACGCTCTTGTCTTCCCACTATTCCATAGATTAAATCATATAGAGGTCACCTTTTTAAGTGTAGAAATTTCTGAGCAAACAGGTGTGTGCTAATATTCTTTGAAATTGCCAGCCATGTGCATACGAGTATGTCTGCTGTAGCTTCAGTAATGCCCACGAAAATAAAGTTCTGATGCTTTGGCACGAATTATTATTTTTAGTTTACCATCAAAACGGTATCCAATTTTGAGGAGTTATTAAGTACTGTAGTTTCATAACTCTTTCAACAATGTCAAAAAATGAGTAGTTCCGATTTTGGTGTTGTGGTTGCTTCACTTGGTTAAACAATGATCGTCACAAATTAGGGACTTTCTGTACACCCTTACTCAATTAGCTATTGTAGTACAGACTTCAATGATTAATTCTGTTTAACTGTGCCTTAAGGATTTATACCTATACCAAAGGTGAGATGCTGGAGTTTGACGAATATTTACAAAGCTTATATAATTATTTCCGATATTTCAATACACCTAACACAACGGTCATCATTTGTACTTAATTGTCAGCTTTGAACGAGGAAGAGGTATTTATTGAAGTTCTCTTATTGTTTAGGATGTTTGCTATCATTCAGTACATCTAACAAAATTGATAACACATACTTCCTGCATACCACATGACAAGCAATCCTGTTGGTCAGAAAAAATAAAGGAAAGTAACAAGGTCAGCTCCTAATGGGACTCCTGGACCTTAACTGACCAGGATCTTACCTTTCCTTTTTATCAGTTAATAAATGCTTGTCTGCAGAGGACGCACTCTCTCTCTCTCTCTCTCTCTCAGGCTTGGTATCGGTAAGCACATCAGCAGTGGTGTAAACTGATGGGTGGTGCTGTGTGGATACTGTGGCTTGGCCTAACTGTGTGCTGTCTTATGGGTCACGCCCATCTGCCACGCTGCTGTGGTACGTACCTTAGTTTTATGCTTTTAATAGGAAGGAAACATACTTAAATGGCGTACCAGGATATTGGTAATTTCATGGGTGAGACAATGATGAAAAAGTGTTAAACACTTACAGACACACACACACACATTTGATCGTCATCACAGAACAGTGTAACAGAATGAATTTTTTCAATGTGAAATTGAGGGAGTTGTTCCCCTCATAAAACAGTGACACGACAGTACTGGCATTGCATGGCCGCACTAACAGAATGTAATGAGCAGGTACTCGCACGGCATATAACTACACTGACATGAAGTAACATAACAGCACTGACTTAGCATAACAGGACATGGCAGCTGTGACTGTGCATGGCCATAATAGCGCTGGTATGTCAGAGCTGAATAACAGCTATAAAATGAAAGAAATATATATTAATGGATATATTGACTATTCATTTGTGAAAAAAAAAAAAGTTAATTATTGGAAACTTTTGTGATCCATCGCCTAGGGAGGCAAAATCACCAGCACAGAAAAAGATTGATCTGCACTGGCGGGGGATTCATGTCTAGTGCAGCGCTATGCAAAGTTAGCATGTAATATATATATATATATATATATATATATATATATATATATATATATATATATATATATATATATATATATATATATATACACAGCAGAGTCTCTTTTATCCGAGATTCTTTTAACCGTAATATGCCATTAACCGTAAGTTTTACTACAACATTCTCATTTCGATTAACAGCAAAAATCTGAAATCTATACGAAAATTCAAACACGGCGGGCTTGTTTTGAGCCTCTAGCATTGGTTACGGTTGTTCTGCTAGTCACTAGAGCAGGCGTTGGTTGCGCCAGCCCCCATCCACCACCTTGGAAGATTTGGATGATGTGGGAGACGATGTGGATGATGTGAAAGTGATTGAATAAGGAAACAGAAAATATGAAAAACAATTAGGTTTAAGACTTTATTTGTTCGAATTGCTTACAGTGAATTACGTAATTGTTTTAGTGAAGGTTTATTTAAGTTTATTTGAGTGAAGATTTAAGTTGACAGTTTCTATTACAGTTACAAAAGTGCAGTTACATAAGTAGTTACTACAGTGTATTAACTGTTTTGGTGATGGTTGAGTGGCTTTTGGGTTGCTGGTGGTGGTGGTGGTGGTGGGCTAGACGTCGCCAGAAATGGGTGATGGGTGAGTACAATACTGTTCCCTTGTATCCTACATAATTATTATTAAAATATCATCTATCTGAAAAAATCAATTAAACGAAACTTTGAAAGTCTCATGTTTTCCGGATAAAAGAGACTCCACTGTATATTGCCAGATGCCATAATCCCGTAAGGGGTGCCCATTTGACTTTGAGTTATTTGTTTTACGGGGAGGGGCACTAACCCTCCACCAACCCACTTGTTGACACGTAGGGAGCACGTATGGTTTGGTCATATGGTTACCACCCAGCGTGGTTTCCTGGCTTATAGGAAACCATTTGGCTTGTCACTCAATGTAGAGCCAAATGTAAAGGAAAGAAAAAGCAATAAGAAGTAACAGGAAAGATGGGAGAAATAAGAAGAGAGGAGGGCAGGCACAGAAAAAGAATGATAAAGGCTAAGGAAGAAGCAGATAGCACTACATCAAGTGAGTGGATGATGGTCGCCACCACCTACCACAATATATATATATATATATATATATATATATAGTCACAGTCTAAGTACTGTACACTCGTCTCACGCACAGGAGGATGACAAGACAAGGTCTCTCATAGACAGAAAACGGGAAGGAAGGAGATAACTTAAGTGTGACAAGTACAGTAAAACCTCTACAACTCGGCATAATACATGTGCATGCTTTGCCGAGTTAGCCTCTTTGCCGAGTTGCAGGGATGAACTTTAAGTTCCTCCCCAGCACACACACATACAAAAGGAAACAATGGAAAAAAATTAAAGATTTTTACAAAAAATAGTAAAAGCTATCCAGGCATGGAGGAGGAATTTTGGTAGTTTTTGGAGGTGTTAGGGGGGCTTAAGATCACTTTTGGGCACACCTTTACTGTACTGTACTTGACACTGTACACTATGTAAAGCACAATTAACACTGTAAAGGCCATACTGTAATGTATTTATCACTTGTACTATACTGGGGAACTAAACACTAAACACTTAAACATTACTGTACGACTCGGCATCTTACCGAGTTGGAGGGATTTTTGCCTACTCTCTTCCTCTCACATGTGCATTTTTGGGAATTTTTGAATTTTGATCTTTTAAATGAATATTTTGGAGCCATCCCGAGTCGTAGAAGTTTCCGACTTGAAGGATGCCGAATTGTAGAGGTTTTACTGTACACTTTGTTCACTCAGCTCTGCTGGCTGGAGCCAAGAAACGTTTGAATTAACCCGTCTGGCGGATGTTGTCGTGAGTGCTCCCCACAGCCGGACATTCCCGACAGAAATCAGCAAAATAGACTGTTTTTTAAACTTCATAGCTCTGTTAATACTTAATCAGTTATAATAAACAAGGTCTCATATTACTCACCAATCCTTGGACTTCAAGCTGATGGCATCAGATGGTCCGTAAAGTGCGTGTAGGAAGAGTGAGTGGGGAATGAGGGCAATTTTTTTTTGTTTTTTTGCCAGTGTCCGTATGCGTGGCAGAAATTCGGTGACACAACAAAGGCCTACGCTAGCCCACCACAATGATAACACTTCTATGACACTTCCAGGACACAATAATCCACTACAAACACTGTTTCCGTGAATATTTTTCCATAATCGGTCGTATTGGGTGCATGAAGGCCGGTCACAGTAGCAAAGACCTTGAACTCAGGCTGCTCGTTTCCTTCTGCCTTACAGACAGACAGACAGACAGACACACACACACACACACACACACACACACACACACACACACACACACACACACACACACACACTCTCTCTCTCTCTCTCTCTCTCTCTCTCTCTCTCTCACACACACACACACACACACACACACACACACACACACACACACACACACACACACACACACACTCTCTCTCTCTCTCTCTCTCTCTCTCTCTCTCTCTCTCACACACACACACACACACACACACACACACACACACACACACAGACGGAAATGTATGTTTGGCTACGACTGTTGCTCGATTCTGGCATTGCTGAGCGAGTAGAAATCTGGGTATTACAGCTACTAGAAATAATACTATTACTACTAGTACAACTACCGCTACAACAATTACTACTAATACTACAACTACCACTACTACAAGTACCACTACCACAACAACTACTACTATTACTACCACACCTACAAGACATACTACCATTACAGGTACTACCACAAAAAAAATGTGAAACAAGTACCGGTAGTCATTTATGTACTGCCCACAAACAGAAATACTTACCATTATGATGATGTTTCCTTTGAGTTATACTTTTTCATCATAAGAAATATGTATAAAGAAATGTTTTCAAAATAAAATTAGGCTGCGAGTTTATCATGAAACATACTTTCTGCCTCCATTATTAACATTAATAAACGCAGAGCAGTGAAATAATTTTTCTATTTCCACAGAAAACAACATACCGTATGTTCAGAACTAACTTATGCATAATACCTAGACTCCTACCACTCGGTCTTTGAGTGGAAATCGAAGAAACAGTCAGTACACAGTGCCACCTCACATTCAGCACACCACCAACTCATCATACTGCGTTGCTGTGGTCGGCGTGATGAATTGGCACAAACATAACATTGCCGAAAGGCTTCCTTGCCTGCAGGTGTGCGAGGTAGTACTTCTATGATAGGCCTGCTGAGGTAGTCCCTGCACTGCAGACAGTCAGGCAGTTGCTGCACACCGTGCCTCCGTTTCACGGAAAGATATACTTGTCCATGCCTCTTCAGAAGGCCGAAAATTACATCCTTCTCAAATTGTCTGAGGGATGTGCAAGTCTGTGTAACATCCTTGTGCAGAATGAAGGCATTCAGTACACCGATGTCCAGTACTAGTAGAAATGCCTTCCTATACCACTTAAAACACCTCCTCAGACAGTCAATGGTGCTGATCCGCATATGTGAATTATCGACGAGTCACATGTTCATGCTATAGTCGATAACATCATCAGGCTTGAAGACTGGCTGCCTCGTTTTCCTATCGACCTTGCCTGTGTCAATCAACTTACCTTCGTGGACCATGGAGAGGACATTCACCTTTCTCTTATCGTGCCAGTGAATTGCTAGGAGTTTACCTGATTTCAAGGTCTTGCTCTCCCTCTTCATGGTGCATTTGGGAAAGGATGGCCAATGCTTCCTCTTTGCATAGACAGTGCCACACGATCCAATTTGGTGTTCTTGTAGTTACTTTGAAAGACCTGGTGCCATGTAATAATTATCAGTGTAAAGGATATGGTTGCCACCGAAGTACCTGTCCATTAGCCTCTTGACAACTGAGCCAGAGAAACCATGGGAATCGTCCTTCGACAACACCACATCACTCGCTGTATACACAGTGAAATCCAGCACATACCCAGTCTTGCAATCACACAATACAAAGAACTTTTTTCTGAAACGATGTCTCTTTGAGGGAATGTACTGAATGCAGGCAAGACATTCCCTGAACAAAACAAGTGACTTGTCGATAACAGCCTTCTGGAATGGCCTGAAAAAAGATCAAAATTTTTCCTTCATCATCTCCAGAATTGAACAAACTTTCCACAGCCTATCGTTCGGATGTGAGCCCATATTCATACAAAAATGTAGGTACCTCAGGATGTCTAGATATCGGTCACGTGGCATATACTTACCCAATAGTGGCACTGCTGCAATATCGTTCACTAGCCAATAATCATGTATATTATATTATATTTTCTTTCTTTTCGGTACATACTAAAGTGAAAATTTACAAGTCCATGGTTAGACCAATTTTAATTTACGGGCATGAGTCATGGTACAGTACAATTGCAACAGATCAGAAAGTATTAGGATTTGAGAATAAAATACTGAGAAGGATTCTTGGGGTAAAGTGGCAAGACAGAGTTACAAATGAAAGAGTAAGGGATATTACGAGAGTGGAACCAGTTAATGAATATGTGAGACTGTCTCGCTGGAAGTGGCTGGGGCACATATACAGAAAAGAAGGTTGTTTAACACAGGATGTGCCAGAGTGGATTGCTAGAGGAAGAAGAGGTAGAGGTAGGCCGAGGGAAACCTGGTTGAGGACAATGAAAAAAGAAGCAGGAGAGGAGTGTTGGTGGGACCTGAAGGAGATGGCAAGAGACAAATATTGGTGGAGAGAGTTCATTGAGGCCCTATGCATCCCGTGGGGTGCCACAGGAAATGATTGATTGATTGATTGATTATATTTTCTAACATGAGGCATCAACATTGTCAATGCTAGCCAAACATACATTTCGTTAACACTTGTCGCACTCCATTCTTTCTTTTTTGCACACTTTCTCAGGTGCGACATCTCAGTCCACCAACAGCAGAAATCCCTGAAACTGTTCACTTCTTTCACAATGAACTACGTTGCTGATGTAGTGAAAAAAGCAAGAAAGAAATCCACTGCAGAAGCTCTGTTACAGGAAAATTCTGGCTGCACACCTGTGTTTGTGTCATCAAACACAGGTACCTCAGGCTGAAACCCCATCCCTTCCTCCCGCACAAAAGATTCTAACCTACCAGTCCTCAGTTCTTGTTTTATCTGCTGTGCACGTGGCCTATCCCGTGCCCTGCCACGGCCCCTAGCATGGCAGAGTGGTGGCGAGTCCGCCGTCTCACCACTAGATGAGGCAGATGATGATGCTGGAGATGGTGATCATGGTGGTGATGGCGCTAGTGAAAGGCGTTGGCAGGCACGTGCCTGCCTGTGTGCACCTGCACCAACATAACCTGATATGCTTGGCTGTGGTGATATGGCACGTGGTGAGGTCTGTAGTGATGCAGGCTGGCGTGGTGAGACTCATGGTGAGGTAGGTCAACGTGGTGAGGCAGGGCAACATGATGAGGCACGTGGTGAGGCCTGTAGTGATGCAGGCCAGAGTGGTGAGGCACGTGATGAGCCCTGTAGTGGTGCAGGCTGTATGGGTGAAGGTGATGAAGATGGTGTATGGGTGGAAATTTCCACCCTAGGCCACTCTCGTGCCTGATGGCTCAGTCTGCAGCATTTCCTCCTCCCGCCATCCTCCACCTCCTCCCTTCCTTCACTCCCTACCTCTCTCGCAACTTTCTTCACAGAGCATATATTACTCTCTGCAGGATCATCAACTACATCATCAGAAAAGGCTGATGACCATGCAGATGGAAAATATCGGCACAGTGTGGATAATTCATGGTCGCTCTCCTCCTCTGATGCGTACTTTTCCATACTCAGCATTGCAATATCACTTTCCTCAGTGGAGGAGTTACTTGTCCCACTCACAGTTGGCGATAATGGTATATCTAACTCCCTCTCTATCACACTATCACTTAGGCCTCTCCTCCGAGGGCCTTTCGACTTCATTGGTGTTGAAGTCAGTGGATGTGGGTGGTCACCCGAGGGTCCAGACACAGGAATATGTTTTTTCTCAGGTCTATCCCTCACAGAAGTATGCAGGCAACTGGAGCGTGATGGGGATGCATGAGGGGGGGTTGCCAGCAGGTGCAGGTGGTGGAAATAACCAGCTAAATATTCAAACAATGGCACGAATTACTAGATCATGTATACATGACCCCTGGACGGCCCCGGAAGGACCTGTATACATGTCACCCAGATGAGATGGGTTAAGGCTGCTCATTGGTTAATGCAACACTGAGGAGCATGGTAAATTTACAGCTCTTTTTATTCTAACACATATATATTTATATATGTAAACTGCTTGCAATATAAGCAGTTTACAAATTTATCCTGAGGTGTCCTGCTGACGTATGGATATGTTACTACATTTTGTCACTGTGACACCCGATGATGTACGTTTTGCAATTGCGAGGTCTGTCATTTACACATTTTTCAAGTTTCACAGGTGATTTTTGGTAGACTTATGTGGGAGTCCATCCTCTACCCAACGCCAGCTGGGGATACTGCCTGGCCCCACATGACCCCCCTCCCTCACATGCCATTTTCTTGGCCACTTACCTGTTAGAAGTGACCTGGCCACTAAAGACATGTTGCACCACAGTCTCTCCAATGACGAAATTCAAGGTGAAAGTGATTCCCGAGGTGGAGGACAAAGGAAGAAACAAGCCAGAGGAAGAAACAAGCAGAGGTGATGAGGCGGTAACGTCATAAGGTAAGGTGCCATATTTTTCATGTGTTTGGTGAGTGAACAACACTTATATCACCTATATTATTGTGTGAAAACCAATATACTCTTGTACTACATAATTATGAATTCGTACCAAATAAATAAATATTCACCTATTATGAGTGGTTTGGAATAGTTACCACTCCCATAGAAAACTTTTTCTCTAGAGCCTAGCCTGAGAGAACAAGGTACCAAGGTGAGGGTACCATTACTTGCAACGGCAATTCTCAAATCAAAGGAGCACTTTGTCTCTGAATTTTTGATGTTTCTCACAAAAAGCGGAGGTTTTAGCCCCCCCCCCCAAATAAAAACTTTTTGAAAATCTGTCAGGACTTGGGGGGGAGGGCATTGGTGAAAAATTTACCAGGCTGCAGCGGGTTAAATATGGAATAATTTCCAAAGCTTAAGAGATCAAAGGTAGGTTTAAAAGTTTACCATTATCAAAAAAAATTAAAGCTGATTATAAAGTTTTATAAAAGGATGAGTGCCATTTGAAGTAAATCCAGGCATGTTTATAGAGCACCATGCAGATGTCGGTGTACACTGTGGTTGGATAATTTACTTCAAATGTCACTCATTTTATAAAACTTAATAATCTTTAATTTTCTTTGATCAAGGTAAACTTTTAAAGCTAATTATGACCTCTTTAGCTTCAGAATTTATTCCATATTTAAACGGGCACGTTTTCAAATGCCACACTTCTGAGTTTCCCGCACGAATGAGAAGAAACTGAGGGGAGACAAATCTCATCCCTACCGTTCCCTCGAGCCAACTGACAGCTGTGGGACCTTGTGATGTGGTCATGCACAGGCTGCTCCAAAATTTGAATCATGAGTGAGATGGCTGTATATTACTTAGATTATGTATCTATCTATCTGTCTATACATCTATCTCTCTATCTATCCATCTACCTAGCTATCTATTTATCTATCTGTTTCGCATCTAACGAGTAATAGGTACCAAAAATACACTCGTTAGATGCGAAATCGTTAGATGCAGATACATAAACATATTTTGACCCTATTATCACTCATTATGTAGTTATTGGCTTTAAGTTATATAATCATACAGTGTGATATAAAACAGAGGATATAATGTGGATAAGTCACCTGTGAGTGATGAACGAGGTGCGTAGGTAAGACGAAAGGTGGTGTCTGAGGTGGGAAGGAAGGCTAATAGGCCACTCCTCCCCCCTCCTCACTTACTCCACCACCACCCTCCTCTCACCTCTCGCTCTCCATTCCTCCCACGTTGCCTTCCCGAGTTTTATCTTCTCATCTGCATTCTCTTCCTTCCCAACAAATCCAGAAAAGTCATCAGGAATGTCACCAAGAAGATTCTCTATGTTATCATCATCATCACTCCATCTCTTGTACTTCATTTCCATCGCTATTTGCCACAACTTCCGGCAGCTCACGCCGTTTATTTAAATATTCGGTGATAACTGTTTGTCTTCTTTCATTCACTTTCTCTGCATAGGTTTCACTAAGCTCCTGGTTTAGTTTCTGTAGCAAAAGATATACCTTCCCCACCCACATAGACATTGATGTGCCGGTACTACACAGAAGCATCCATTTGTGCCAGATCGGCGGGAGATTTGAACCGCGCGCCCGGGATTTTTCTCGTTAGATTCGGAACTTCCTCGTTAGATACGAACATAGGTAAAAGACCAATAGTGTCGATAGATGCGAATTCGTTAGCTGTGAACTCGTTAGATGCGAGGTCACACTGTATATATATATACAGTATATATACACGAGCCCACAAAACTGTTCCTTGCAAGAGAAAACAAAATACAAGAGAGAGCCAAAGTCAAGATCCATTCATTTCGAGATGCCTGGGCACACTGCGTTTGAAAGACTGGAGATCATAGGAAGCAGGAAAAACAGACAGAGGGAGACAGTTCCAGAGTTGACCTGTTGCATAAATGTAGGACTGGGAGTAACGGTTAACTCTTGCATATATATATATATATATATATATATATATATATATATATATATATATTATATATATGAAGCCTCTGTGGTAGAGTGTGCATTTTGCATGCAGGTGAGCGCGGGTTCACCTGCCGCCAGAGTTGTAAAAACTTATGGAAACGTTCACCAAGTCACTTGCTACTTTGGCGGACACAAGGGGTGCTGTGGTTGAACCAGTGTTGCATACTAGTATGCTTGCACCCAATCGGCTTAAGGCGGGCCGAATACACTTGGTTCACAGACTACATACACATCCAAAGCCACTGCAACACTACAATCACACTCACAAGCACTTCTCACCCTAGGTACAGTCTCCACCAGACAGCCTAAGCCACTGGGTAGAGATATATTGACTGTATCGTCCCTGTTTCGGTAGGGATAGGCCGGTCCTGCAGTGGATCACAACGGATGATGATGATGATGATATATATATATATATATATATATATATATATATATATATATATATATAAACTAGTGCTTGCCCACAAAATTTTGTGAAACTAACTAATGGCTTTTCTATCATTCAGTGTTTTCAGATACCTTTATCATTGTTTCCATACCGTTATTAAGTCCACAGTGACCAGTTCTGACCAAAAAGTAAAAAAAATATATATATATATATATATATGGTTTCCCTTTTGGGATTTTCGAGTGTTGCTCTTTCTGAAAATTTTGCGCCGTCCCGTTGCGCACGATCGCCAAAAAATTTGTTTTGGTACTTTTCTGACACTCCCTGAATTATACCCCAGCTAAATAAAAGAAAAAGATGATATGTAGTACCGTTCTCTTGAAAAGAAATGAACAAATGCACAGAGAGACACACACATACACAGCTTGACTGTATTGTCATATAGTGAGTGTTGGGAGCAGCAGCACCTCAAGTAATGATGCCACTCCGTGGTGCTACTATCTATTCTCTCCGACAAGGAGAGAATGTTTTCAATCTTGGTTGGTTGTTTGTTTGGTTCTCTGTTAGCAGGATTACTCAAAAACTTGATGAGAGATTTGGACCAAATTTGGTGGGTAGATAGCCCATGTATCAAGGAACAATCGATCAACTTTTGGTACCGATCTGGATCTTATTACAGATTCTGGATCCTGAAAATATTTATTTGTGAAACACTAATCACTGATGAAAAAACCTAACCCATTATGAAACGTGGTTTGGATATTACTTTGCCCTTGTCGGAGAGATGCATTCCACTGAATGCCTCCCTAGTTAAGAGTAGATATAGTACCAGTACCACATTTCTAAGGTATTCCAAACACTCTTTTAGATACTATTAGTCGTGTACATGTTAGATGCGAATCGTTAAGATTCGTCTGTATGTAAAGCAAATTTCTTAACCCAGAACTTCATGGTACTAACAAAAATCTTTGCTTCCACTTGTCAGATGTCAATATTCGTAGGTCTGAAAATCTGACTCAAACCGCTCTTGCCAGTATGCTGGCCACTGAGACATGTGGCCGACTCTCAGTCCTTCTGCTGTTGGATGACTCACTGTGGGCCTCCTCTATCTTAAAGGTCAGTCACATTATGGTATGCTATTGTTTCAAATATCAATCTGAGTAGAAACACAAGTGGCCATTTCAGAGAACGTAAAATATGTCAAATTGCCTTAACGCAAATGTGTTTGAACTTCATAGGCTACTCTGTTTAACTGCACATTTTAAAGGCATTCGAACAATATTTCTTATATTTAAAAGGTAAGGCAAAGATCTTGTAAATTCGTAAAGTTGAGGATATGAAAGATGTCAGATTAGGCACTGAATAAAAATAGCCACTAAAATATTTCATACGCACGTAGCAATATCCTGTTGCATACTTCCACATCCCACACTGCCCGGTTGCCACGCATCACATACACCTCGAGGAATAATAATTAGGATATGGAAGTGTTGTTTATCAAGGAGGTGCAACAGTTCAGGGTTAACTAGTAAGCTTTTCATTTATATACAGCAAATGGAGAGAGAGAGAGAGAGAGAGAGAGAGAGAGTATACACTGCCTCACACAAGCACACTTAAATCAAGTTTCTGTTATATCTCACATTACCATATGGCACACTATCCAAGACTTACACTTCGTCACCATCTGTACATTTCATTTTTAATAATCTGCATTCAGGAATGAATAACTGTAACTCTAACGTTAAGGAATAATGTTACAACCATGAATAAAGAAAGAAAAACTTCCAGTTAATGTAAAAAAAAATAGGAATTTGATGCAATCAAATGGTCTCTGACTTCAGTTTACTCTTTGCATGACTAAATCTATTAATTATTAAGACAATAAATTAGGAATTCACTAACCATTCCGGATCATTAATTAAGATTAAATGCTAACACCAATGATACAGTCAACAGCACGATGTAAATAGTAATATAAACAAAGCACAGAGATTAATCCCTAAAGTTCGCAATTATTTCAGGCAGGGTAGCTTCCCAGCTCCCCCAGCCGCAATTTGGGAGTGTTTTGGCAACTTTAATTAAGGGCAAATTGATTTGTTTTCTGGCTAAAGAGAAACACCTGACAATGCAATCCGCATCCCCGTAGCCCTAATGGTTACTGCACAATCGCGCATCAGAGTTAAAAAAAAGTTTATAATAGTTCCATCCATCCATCCATCATCCAATCCTACATTGGCCCATGAGGAGCGTAGGAGCCCGGGGCTAGGCAGTTGGTCCCGACATTTAAGATGAGAGTGACCAGCCTCACTCATCCCTGACTGGCATTACATAAGCAATCAACCCCAACCATCCCTTGGATATAAACCTTCACCAGCTCAATCCGATTAGAGTGCAATGATTACCCACTAAACCACCAGGCACCAAAATTTGGTTATATGGTTACCCCTCGAAAACAATCTATAACTTGAAAATTTTGATAACTACCTATTTGAAACAGGTCATTTCAAAATGCTTTGTGACACCAACCATGAAAACAGGTGTATGTAGGTGTGGGGAGATTACTAGGCTGTGGGGAGATAAAGTAGGCTGTGGGAAGTAGGCCTATAGGTAAGGAGGTTGGAAAAATAACCAACTTTTCGCATGAAAAGAAAGCACTTCAGTGTGTTCTGTAACATCTTGGCGGCCTGATACCTCTCAGGGGTCTGTAGGGGGTGGTAGGGTAATGAGGGACAAGGAGGGAGGGATGCGGTGGGGTTCAGGGGGGAAACAAGGCTAGCAGGGTGGGAAGAGGGCCGAGAGTGGGTGGGAAAGGACACAGGTGGTGGTGGGAGGAACGATGCAGGGACATGGAGGGGAGGGACGGTGATGGGGGACAAGGAGGGAGTGAGGGAGTGCAGTAGAAGGTGGCACGGAGGCAGCCCGGGGGGGGTGCCCCCTACCGCCCAGGTTGGTCCAATCCCTCCTCATGCCACCTCGGGTGAGTTCTCATTGGCCTGAAGCCATGTATGTCATAATCAGGGCGGAGGAAGTGCTCTGCAGTTTTTTATCGTCCCCGTTCAATTGATGCGATTAGGTATTTTGGTATAAACCTCAAATTGCATAAATTGGTGCGATTAGGCTTTTAGGGGTTAACAAGTGCACAGATGCATACCAAAAATTTGTTCCAGTGAGTGAAGAACAAGTGCTGCAGCAAAATAATGATGTTACAACCCGAGTGCCAAAAACTACGTATGGTGACTCTATCCGTCGTACAATTAAATGTACGTAGATCCTTCAACAAGTTCTTGGCCTCACCCCCAAGAAAGAATCACAGGAGAAAGATTGTTCTTTTTTTTTTTTTTCAACATAATCTCCCCTACGTTCAATACACATAGTCTACTGACGTTCAAACAATGCAATCCCTTTGCAGAAGAAGGTCTCATCTCAAGCCTCCAAGTCCGTGTCAGCAGCATGGATGGCTTCATCACCACTCCAAAAACAGTGATCACGCAGGTGGGATCTCAGTCTGGGAAACAGGTACAAGTCAGACGGAGCCAGGCTGGGTGAGGAACGAGCAGGAGGCAACAGTTCAAAGCCACAGTGTACTGCTTCAGCCACTGCCACCTGTGCTGTATGGATGCCAGGTGTTGTCCTGCAGCAACAGCACGCCTGCTTGCAGCTTTCCTCTCCAGTTCTCTTTGATTACTTCTTTCAGCTGTGGTAATTCTGATGCCCCATAGGCCCCCGTTAATGGTTTGACCCTTTTACAGGTAGTCAGTCATGAGAAGTTCCTCTGTGTCTCAAAACACTAAGGCCATTACCATGCTGACAAATGCCGCTTCCTTTAATTTGGGAGGGTGCAGGAGAATCGTGGTGTTTCTATTGCTTGCTTTGATTCTTTGTCTCAGATTCAGAGAGGTAAACTCATGTCTCATCCTGGGTCACAAGCCCACTGAAGGAATTGGCTGGATCAGCATCGAGCCAAAAGTATCCTTAAATTTCCTATCTGGTCAGCTTCTGGTCTGGTGTCAACATTCTGGGCATCCATCATGCAGATAGCTTGCTAATTCCCAGGCTGTCAGTCAATATTATGTGCACTGAGTCAGCATTGATGCTCATGGTGTCGCTAACTGTTGCACAGACAAAACATCTGTTATTCAAGATCATGTAGTGAATGGCCTCCGCTTGCCTGTGGTGGATGATTTTGGGCTTCCCAACTTTGGGTCATCTCTCGTCTACCTGCCCTGCTTGAAAATAGCAGCCCACTTCATTATGGTGGAATATCAAGGAGTGTGCTGACAATGTATTTTATAATTCCTTGGAGGTCATACCCTTTCTTGAAGATACTTGATCACAGCTAGGGCTTCTTTCTTGTCCATTATTGGGTTTTGCTTTAACCTACCGAATTTCAAGGGGCCTCACCTGCAAACAAATAAAGACAAAAACTTAAATTTTTGTGAATATACCTGTGGTAAGTGAGGTGCTCACCATCCACTCACTCGATGTAGTGACGCTTTGGGTGTCTGCCCTTTCCTCTTTTCGTTCCTTCCTCTTCTGTCTGTCTTTCCTTATTCATTCCTCCTCATTCTGTCTGCAGGTGACTGTATATTCCCTCTTCTGTCTTTCTTTCATTCTGTCCTCTTCCTTCTACCTATGGGTGACTCTACACTGAGTAACAAGCCAAATCGTTTCCTGTACACCAGGAAACTATTTACTATGCTGGGTGGTAACCATATAACCAAATTATGGCGCCTGGTGATATAGTGGGTAATTAAGGTGCTCCAATGGATTGAGCCGGTGCAGGTTTATGTCCAAGGAGTGGTCGGGGTTTATTGCCCGGGGCTCCTACTCTCCTCATGGGGCGACATGGGATTGGGTGATGGATGGGTTGATAGTCATACAAAGGGTTATCGTTTACGGTCATTCCCAAATATTATGGTTACTCCCTTTGTGTTTTGGTGAGGCAGAGAACTTTTTGAAGGACCCACATTAGTCCGGTGACCAGGCCCCACCTGAAGCTGGGTCAGGGAATTTTTCTGACTGTTCCCCAACAACTGAGTAGTTTAAAGAAATATGCTGTCTATAAAATGTAACAGAATATATAATTACACTAATATAAAACAGAACATGTTATGCTAGTCCCATGGTATCATAGGACTTTATTATGAAAGTTCTAAATATTATGGGAAATTCACAATTATACAAAGTGTTGATAAGGAGACTAAATGTGTTGGCTGCTGTGCACCGTGGGTGAAGCTATGAAGTTGTGGAGTCCAGTCGATAGCCAAACCTACTCATTTCCCTGCACATCGCTGTGTGGACAGACCATGCCCAGCCCTGACGAGGTTTCCTCTACAACGAGGGGATGTCTGTTCCTTGGATGGTGTATATGCTGTAATGAACCTGTAGGACGACTTCATAAAAGCAATTGTGTACCTGTGATCGATAGGTTTGATTGTCCAGACAGTTCGGGGTTTAATAATAATAACAATGGCAACACATCCACACACACCAAGGAACATCAAAACAACACCTAGCACACGATATAATACACAAATACCGTTATATCTCTCCCCTCGCCCACATCAAACAAGCTTCCAGAAGCATACCCATACACAAATCACCGACTGCTCCATTCAGTTACTCAAAGACAACACGCAGCTGCATGCACAGCCTCCTGATACCCACCCTCGTGAGGACAAGGTCCTCCTGGCCAGGCCGAGATATGGGCATCATCCAGCCATCTTGAGGTATTAGAAGAGTCTGAATGACTCCATTGCTGATTCCCGTCCAGGATGCAACAGAGCACCCCATATCATTAAGCATATTATGGAAGACTGCACACACAATCGTCTGTGCCAACAACTCAACATACACTCCTTGAGAGGTCTGTGGGAAAGTCCGGTTTCAGACATGGCCTTCCTTAGAGTCTCTGAGCTGTTCAGCCAGACTGCCTAAAGAACAACAACAGCAACGACAACAACAACAACAACAACAACAACTACTACTACTACTACTACTACTACTGCTGCTGCTTCTACTTCTACTACTACCACTACTATTACTACTACTACTACTACTACTGTTACTACTACTACTACTACTACTACTACTACTACTACTACTACCACTACAATGATATAAACATTGACAACTCATTAACACAATAATCTGACTACCACTTTGTCAGGCATTTGCATCGTAACATTATTCCATGATCATAAAATGCAAATTTTATCACCGTGCTGTGCCTCAGTAGGTGGCAAGATGTCTGTGAGGAGTCATTAATACTAGAAAATGCAACCAGTTTTAATATAAATTTAATCACGTATGATTTAACAGTTACCCATTGAATATCATGTTATAACGAATCGTTGTGTAACCTGGGCGAACCCTATTATTTCTCTAAACGGAGCCATGAGTACAATTGTAACATTAGTGCCTCTTTGTAACAGGATATCACAGAGATACCCTCACCGTGGGGTGTGGGAGTATTCTGGGTAACTGGCAAGAGTCGCGACGCAAACCTTACTCTGTCAACACTGTCTCGGACGGTTGAACAGCTTAGAAGTGTAAGTTTCAACTTATATACTGTAAATTAATGAAACATATGGTAAATGGGATTCTCTCTCTCTCTTTCTTTCTTTCTTTCTTTCTTTCTCTCTCTCTCTCTCTCTCTCTCTCTCTCTCTCTCTCTCTCTCTCTCTCTCGACCCCACATCTCCATAACCCCTTCTCCCTTTCGTATCTAACCCTATCTATCTCATAAATCTAACTGTGCTCATTCTCCCCACTCCTTTCCCTCCTCCTCAATCACTTATTTCCCCCCCCCTCTGTCTCTGTCTGTCTGTCTGTCTGTCTGTCTGTCTCTCTGGAGCCCACATTTCGATCACCCCTTCTCCTCTCATAATTATGTAACCCTACCAGTCTCATACGTCTAACTCTGCTCCTTTTCCCCAGTCCTTTCCCTCTCCCCACCCCCTTATTTCCCTTTCCTCTCTCTCTCTCTCTCTCTCTCTTTCTTTGGACCCCACATTTCGATCACCCCATTCTCCCTTTTATATGTAACTCTATCTATCTGATACGTCTAACCCTGCTCATTTTCCCCATTCCTTTCCCCCTCCCCACCCCCTTATTTCCCCTTCCTCTCTCTCTCTCTCTCTCTCTCTCTCTCTCTCTCAGTATATATATATATATATATATATATATATATATATATATATATATATATAAAATCATCATCAGCCGTTTGAGTATCCACTGCAGGACCGGCCTATCCCGACCGAAGTCGGGACGATACAGCCAATTTACCTCTACCAAGTGGCTTAGGCTGTGTGGTAGAGATTGTATGTAGGGTGAGAAGTGCTTGCAAGTGTAACTGTAATGTTGGAGTGGCTTTGGATGTGTGTGTAGTCTGTGAACCAAGTGTAATTGACCCGCGCAAGCCGACTGGGTGCAAGCATACTTTATAGTAAGCGACACTGGTTCAACCACAGCACCCCTTGTGTCCAACAATGCAGTATGTGGCCGGGTGAACACTCCCAAAGTTTATTACCCTGGCGGGGTGCGAACCCTGGTTCAACCGTGTACGAAATGCACACTATCACTGTACCACAGAGGCTCCTAGTATATATATATATATATATATATATATATATATATATATATATATATATATATTCAACAATTTTCAACAGAAAAACATAATGTTTTGGAAGGAGGTGAAGAGAGTGCGAGGGGAAGAGTCTGGGAAGGAAGAGCAAGTAAAAGCAGTGGACGCAAGGATATTAACTGAGATGGATGCAGTAAGGAAGAGATCGGCAGAGTATTTCGATATATTATTGAATGTAGAGGAGGAAAGGGAAGCTGAGATCGTGGCAGATGGAAGGGTGCATAGAATAAATGTGGTGGGAGAGTTGAATGATCCTTTGATCATGATGGAGGAAGTGCTGGAGGCAGTAAAGTAGATGAAAGCAGAGAAAGCTGCAGGTATGTATGGGTGTGCTTTGGAATGTCCGAAAGGTGGTGGAGTGACTATTGTTGAGTGGCTAATAAGATTGCTGGATGTGTGTTTTTTGAACAGTATGGTGCCAGTTGACTGGGCAAGTGCGTGTGTGGTTCCATACAGTGGTAGGGCTAGTTTCAGGGGTATAAGTCTGTTGAGCGTTGTAGGTAAGGTGTATTGTAGAGTGTTGATTAACCCGCCCCATCCCGACCACTTTTCCACCACTGACTCCCCCCAATCCCGACTGTTTTTATTTATTTTTTATTTTTGGCTCAAACCTCCGCTTTTGGTGAGAAACATCGAAAATTCATAGAGAAATCGCTCACCTGAGGTCTAAAATACTCGATGCAGGTAGGAGTACCTCCTTACCTTACTGGGTTTTCTAACAGGCTGGCACCAAAGAAAACGAGTTCTATGGGAGGATAACTATTTCACACCACTCATAAACGGTTTTTATTTATTTACTTGGTATGAATTTATATGTAGTACGAGAGTATATTGGTTTTCAAGCAGTAATATAGGCATTATAAGCATTGTTTCACTCACTAACTCATCACCATACCTGACCTTTTTTTGCCACATTACCTGATCATCATTTCTGACTGTTTCTTCCTCTAATGCTATGTAAAGTTTGTCCTCCACATTCTCACTGATTGGGGAATAACTCTGGCCCTGAATTTCGTACCATGGCATGACATGGCTTTACTGGCCAGGTCACTGATAACAGGTGAATTGTTGAGACAATGGCGTGCAGGGGGGGGGGAGGAGGTCATGCTGGGTAAGGCATTGTTCCTGCCTGGCATCTTGTAGGGGAACGTGTCACGTGTATACATACCAAAAATCACATGCGAAAATTGAAAATTGTAGAAATTAGGGACCTTGCAATTCATTCGCGTTTATGTACGTCGACAGGATTGGCAGTGACAAAACGTGTGGACATTAAAGAACGTCGACCGGATGCCGCGGGTTAAGAGGGTTAGAGAGGTTACAGAAGGAGTGATTAGTAATGAGCAATGTGGCTTTAGGAGAGGGAGGGGATACAGGTGTCTGCTGTGAGTCAGGTGTGTGAAAAGTATGTAGCAAAAGGTATGGAAGTGTTTTGGTCATTCATGGATTTAGAAAATGCACATGACAGAATTAATTGAGAGGCTTTGTGGACTGTTTTGAGATTGTATGGACTAGATGGCAGGTTGTTAACCCGCTGTGTGCCAGCTATTTTTAGCCCTATCGGTCGCCTGTGTGCTGGCCATTTTTCGACCCTTTTTTTATTGGCTAAAATGATAGATTTTTATGTGAAAGCAATGAGTTTTACCATTAAAATGCTCACTGAAGCTCGGAAAATGGTTTTATTGAGTCCCGCATACTCGTATACAGGTATACCTGCTCTCTCACACTCACCACATAGGTGAGAGAAAGCCATTTTCTATGTAAGGTATACTCAAGTATTTATACTGGGAAGGTATAGCAAAGTTCAGTACACTTTTCTGATTACTTATTACTTCAACATCTATCACAATTAGCATGTCTTTCTTACTGTGAATGCATTATCTTACACTTAATTGAAGATAGGTACAACCTGACTTCATTATGTACAGTCCTGGCACTTACAAGAAGGTGTTTACAACTTGAATTCACTATATAGTCCTTACGCTTACAAGAAAATATTTGCAACTTACATTAGTGTCAAAATATTTACAAAATGCCTTCACAATGTACAGCACTGGGTGAGGCACACAGGCAGAGTGAGGTAGAGCGAGCTTGAGGGGGGGAGCGAGTGAATGTATGGCCCTGACAACCTGGGGGATGGTAGAGGAACAGTTACCATACATGGCTGCCAATTTTTATCCGCAAATCTTGAAGAATGTGGTCACAGTGAATTTTTTTTATTGCAAACCTTTGTAAAACGGCTCTGGCACTGGCTGCAGAATTATGTAAGACTGTTTTGTAATGGTACTGGCACACGGTTGGTTAAACGGTGTGAAAACTTTTCCGTATATTGTGAAGCGAGTGTAAGAGTGGGAAATACTATGAGCGTTGGTTTACTATGAGAGTGAGGCTGTGGCAGGGATGTGATGTGACCTTGGTTGTTTAATATTTATATGGATGGTGTTGTAAGAGAGGTTAATGCGACAGTGTTAGGGGGAGGTTTGAGTCTGGTGAATGATGATCATAAAGAGTAGAGTCTAAATCAGCTGCTGTTTGCGGATGATACTACACTGGTGGCTGGTTCAGATGAGAGATTGAGACAGTTGGTAAAGGATTTTGGAAGGGTGTGTGAAAGGAGACAACTGAGAATAAGAGAGAATAAGAGTAAAGTGCTGAAGTGTTCGAGGTTGGTAAATGGTAGGAGGATGAGAGTAGTTCTGAATGGTGAGTTACTTGAGGAGGTAGAGTGTTTAAGTATAGATGAAGAATAGATGTAGAGGTGAAGTTAAGAATGATTTAAGTAGCAAAGGTGCCACGAGGAATGAAAAAAGTGTTTAGGTGTCATTTGCTTAGAAATGATGTAAAGAGAAAGCTGTATGAGGATGTAGTGGTACCGACTGCATTATATGGGGCTGAAACATGGTGTAGCAGAGAGGAAGAGATTGAATGTAACAGAGATGATGTGTCTGAGTAGTATGTGTGGAGTGACATGTATGGATAGAGTGAAAAATGAAGTGTGAAGCAGATCTGGAGTTTTGTGGGAGATGGCTGAACGAGATGAACAGAGAGTGTTGCAATGGTTTGGGCATATGGACAAAATGGATGAAGAGCAGTTGGTGAAAAAGATAACTGGATCAGATGTGAGAGGTGTAAGGCTGAGAGGAAGGTCATGGATATGATGGGTGGACAGTGTGAATTGAGCGTTAGATGTGAAAGGGATTTCTGTAGAACAGGAAGAGTGGCTGCACGTGATAGGGATGACTGGAGAGAAATTGTGATTGAATAAATGGTGATGCAGCCCTGAGAGGATATTCTTCTGTATTTGGTCTCATCAGCTGATCAGGTCAGGTCCGGGTAAGGGGATGAGTCCATTATGATGTGGCACCAGCTCTACTGTCAGGCTCTGCTGCGGATGTCGCTGATTACACTGTGCAGTTGACCCTCGTGTGGTGTGGTGCGGTGAGGATCTGTCCCTTCTCCCCTTGGGGCTAAGTATGTGTGTGTGTGCGTGTGTGTGTGTATGGATGAGTAAATTAGGAGTGTGTTGTCCTGTCTTCGCTACCTCCCTTTGTTTGGGGAAAGCAACTTAGTTACATAGATAGATATATATTTTTATATATACTGTATATTCATATATATCTATATCTATGTTTACATCTATCTATCTATCTCTACATACATTATACATATATATATATATATATATATATATATATATATATATATTAGGGGGAGGCGGTGGCTCAATCGGTAGATGTGGCCTGCGGTCCTACTGGACCCAGGTTCAAAACCCTGCTGGGACAGGGAACAGTTTAACCCGCCCCGTCCCGGCGACGTATGGGTACGTTGCAACATTTTGCATTTGCCAGTCCCGGCGACTGACTGGTACGTCATGCAATTGCAAGGTCCCTAATTTGCACAATTTTCAATTTTCCCGCCTGATTTTTCGTACGTATATACGGGACACCTTCCTCTATTCCTCTTCAAGATGCCAAGCAGGGACAATGCCTTACACTGCATAACCTCCCCCCTCCCCCCCTCATCTATTGTCTCAGCAATTCACCTGTTACCAGTGACCTGGCCAGTAAAGACATTCAGGGCCAGAGTGATTCCCCAATCGATGACAATGTGGAGGACAAAGTTTACATAGCATTACAGGAAGAAACAATCAGAAATAATGATCAGGTAATGTGGCAAAAGAAGGTCAGGTATGGTGGTGAGTTAG
>NC_136961.1:33561706-33596706 GCF_032717465.1 Coenobita brevimanus | reverse complement strand
CAACGAATTTCACCATTAAAATGCTCATCGAGACTCGGAAATGGGTTTTATTGAGTCCTACATACTCATATACAGGTATAGCTGCTCTCTCTCGCTCATCACGTAGGTGAGAGAAAGCCGTTTTCTGTGTAAGGTATACTCAGGTATTTATGCTGGGAAGGTATAGCAATGTTCAGTGCACTTTTCTTATTACTTATTACTTCAACATCTATTACAATTTGTGTGTCTTCCTCTCTGTGAATGCACTATCTTACTCTTACTTGAAGATAGGTACAACCTGACTTCATTACGTACAGTCCTGGCACTAACAAGGTCTTTACTGCGTGACCTCAGTATATAGTCCTTACACTTACAAAAAAATATTGACAACTTACACTTACATGAAAATATTTACAAAATGCCTTCCTTATGTACATCACTGAGTGAGGCGCACAGGCAGAGTGAGGCAGGGCAAGCGTGAGGGGGGGGAGCGAGTGAGTGTATGGCCTTGACAGGCTGAAAGATGGTAGGGGAACAGTTACCATACATGCCTGCCAATTTTTACCCGCAAACCTTGAAAAATGCGGTCACAGTTATTTATTTATTTTTTGTTTACTGTTTTAAAACGGCACTGGCACTGGCCGCAGAATTATGTCAGACCATTTTCAAATGACACTGGCATGCGGCGAGTTAAAGTGTTCTTTCCATCTGCTCACATTTTCTCCCTTGTCCACCAGGAATCTACTATTTTTATCTTTCCCTCCCCAGCTAACTTCTTTAACACCATGTTTAACTCACTTTACCTCTTTCCAGAACATTTTCTTACATTCCCTCCACTTTACACTCAAGTTCCTTCCGAATTCCTCATCCACTCTGTTCTTACTCTCTCTGACTAATCTTATCACTTTTCTTTTCCACTCTACATATAACTTACTTTTCTGTATCTCAACTTCTTCCACACCCCTGTTTCTCATTTACTCACTATATGCCTTCTTCTGAGCCGCAGCCTGCCTCACCTCTTCATTCCACCATGCTGTTCCTTTCAACCCCTTTGGTCTTCTCTTCACCCCACACACCACCTCACAAGCTGCAGAGATTTCTTCTATGAACATCTTGCACACACCTTCCATATTCCCCATCTGCTTAAAATCTTATTAATCTAATTGTCCCTCCACTTCTCTCTTGTATTCTGCCTTTTTTCCATCCCCTTGTAAACTTTCCACTCTCCTTGCAAGAACTACTTCCTCTTGTCCTTCCCTGTTTCTATTCCTCCACGTTCAACTTAGACTTTCACTACCACCACCAAGTGGTGGTCAGAAAGTCCACTCCCCCAACCTGTATAGCTCTTGCATATGTTACACACCTTCTCATTCTATCATCCACACACACATTATGAATCATTGCCTTCTGTTCATTCAGTTCACCACCCACCCTTCTCATCACTTGCCACGTATACCTGTGGATCATTTTGTGTCTAAAGAGGATATTGGCTATCATCAACCCCCTCCCGGCAAAAAAGTCCACTAGAGCACTGTCGTTCTCATCCACATCTGCAGGCATACCTTACTCACCAACTACTCCAGTCACCTTCACATTCCCTACTTTTCCACTGATATCTCCAGTCATAAACTCTCTCATTCCTTTTAAACTTTTCCATTCCCGTTTCCACATTTGTCTAGAAATCTTTTTTCACTGTGCTTGCACGATCTTGCATTGGTGCATACACACACAATCACCCACATTTGTAGCCCACCTTTCAATCTTACCCACACAATTCTTGAGCCAACTGATCCATACTCTCCTATATTGTCCTTCCATCATTTGTACATAACTATACACACTCCTCTTTTGCCCTCTCATTCCCATCCACACCAGTGTATATACCCCATCCAGACTCCCATTCTCTCACACCCTCACCTCTCCATTTAGTTTCAGTTTATCCACATACATCCACATCTGCACCCTCAAGCACCTGGACAATCTCTCTTTCTTTCACCTCATCATTTGCACCCTTTACATTCCATGTAGCTATCCTTACCATGTCCTGTGTTCGGTCCTTAGACGTCACCTGTTGGTCAGTCCTGGTCTAAGGTTTCTTGTTTGTATTTTTAGTTAGTTGTTTTCTGGGGAGGGGCACTAACCCTCTTCCAACCTACTTGTTGTCATGTAGGGAACACGTGTTGGTTAGTTATTAGGTTACCACCCAGCGTTGTAACTGATTTCCTGGTTTATAGGAAATCATTTGGCTTGCCAGTCAGTGTAGAGCTACCCTAAAAACAGAATAGTGCTACACTAAGTGGGTGGATAATGGGCGACCCCAACTTTTAATATATATATATATATATATATATATATATATATATATATATATATATATAATATATATATATATATATATATATATATATTTATATTTATATATATATATTTATATATATATATATATATATATATATATATATATATATATATATATATATATATATATATATATATATATTGTTACAACCCGTGTCTCTCGTCCCTGTATGACTGGTATCAGTCCACCAGACATGCTTGGGTGGTCCTGGTTGGTGCCTGGCACCAGGCACATATAATATGGGAAAGCGCCATCTGTGGCTTGTGCACTTAACCACCAGCTTTGCCTACTAAGTTGATGATTCGCAACTACGGCTCTGCTAGTTTCTTGTCCCGCCTTGCTGACAGGAGGTCTGCGAGGTGAGATGGTGGGTTAGTGCACTCCTGGTCGGTAGTACACCATTAACTCCCGCTGGCTTTTGGTGTTCTCTACACATCCTGGAAATTCTTTCTAGGAGACTCAGCAGCGACCTAGAAACTTACACATGTATCTACTTTGATGAGTATATTTTTCTCCCATTCCTCCCACGTGTCTTGGTGTTCTCTTGCTTGCTATTTATGTATTTGGTTTTGTTTTGTGTTTAGCTAGGGAGTGTATTGTAATTAGGTAGAATAAGTATTAGGTGTTTAAGTGTATTGTTTTAAGTCGGTGGTGGTGACAGTATTATTTATGTATTGAAGTGTAATATTTATTAAAGTTTTAAGTTTTTACCCCTTTTATATTGCCTATACCTCTCCCCCCCTACTGGGTCCTTTCTGGCTGATATGTGTATAGTTCAAGAACATCACTTTGTTACGGTTTAAGAGTACCTGGACCCATAATTTCACTCTGAATCGTAACAACTGGCAGCCGTGACAGGACCCTCCATTAGTCAGTCCCCTCCCCCATTGTCCCCTAGTAAACTCATCGAGTACAGGTTGCTGTCGTACCACTTACTTAATCAATAGCTTAAAGTCTTCTACAGTTCTGTTGTGTTGCTGTTAGCGATTAGTAAGTGTAACAGGGTCTTTGAATGTCGGGGTGTCTTAGTAGGGTTTATCCTCTTCATATATTCTTGGCAGTAGTATATAAACCCTATTCAGTAAGGGAGGAATCCGGACAGTATAGCCGTACCCTTGCCTAGGAGTGCTGGTGATCGCACATACTTGGTTTGCGCAGCCAGGTGGATTAGTAAGTACTTCCGTCTTTCATCACTATGGATTTAGTGGTCGTTGGTGTCCTCAACCTCACTTCAAAATGGGGGTAATCCGGATCTTAGAAATATGCCGTAATTCTCCCCTTTTTCTCTTATAATCATTCCCGAGGCTCCAACATCGTGAGAGTAATTGTTCCGGCGTAACTTGGTGGGACCTAGAACCTACCTTGTTATCACTGCCACGTCCCCTTCGCCTGAATTTTGCTCTCATCATACATTCCTTCAAGGTTTGAGTTGTTCCAGTTTATGGACTCTGTGCTTTTGTACATTCATCCTATTTAACATCCCAAATCATTATGACTACCCGACGATTTGTAGTAGAAGAATTTTTTAAAAATCCCACGGTGGACACGTTGGAACACCCTAACATCAGGAAAGAGGACTGGAAAACTATTACTAGGCAAATTGACATTCCTTTCACCTCCCAAATGACTAAAGAAGTCCTAAAAAATAGTGATAGAAAATCTGACTACTGCTGGGATTTTGGAGTCCAGTGCTATAAACAGACTAACTCCTATGACTACATTTCTAGAAACCCCTGAAAGGACTCGTGTCTCCCTTCCAGCTGAAGTAGCTACACCTGCTGTACCTCCTGTCCATCCCCCTGTTCTAGAGAATCCTCTTGATAGGATATCCACCCCCCTTCAGGAAGAGCAGGATTCTCCTACAGAAGGAAATATAAATACAGAATTAAAGAAGATGGAGTACGAAATGTTGATGTTACAGATGAGATTAAAGCATGAACAGGAAATTAAAGATAAAGAACAACAGACCAGATTGCAGATAGAGCAGGCTAAATTACAAACTAGAGAGAGGGAGTTGGAACTAGAAAGAGAGAAAATAGAATCTGAAAAGCAGTTTAAAGAAAGAGAACTGAATCTAAAGGAAAGGGAAATAGTCACTCATGAAAGCCAGACTGCCTTCAGTCCAGCTAGAGAAGCATCTTTAGTGCCCCAGTTTGAAGAGTCAGATACTGATGGCTTCTTTAAATCATTTGAGTGCGTGGCAAGGGACAACAAATGGCCTGAAGATCGTTGGGTCACCTGAATAGCCCCGAAATTAGTTGTGAAAGCTTGCCGTCTGTTTAATTCCCTATCTGACAGAGATGATCATAAATTGGTAAAGAAGTCAATCTTGGATGCCTATTCAATCTCACCAGATGGTCATAGGATAAAATTCAGAAATTATGTAAAACCACACTCACACATTCGTGGAGTTTGCGGCTGGCTAAGAAATGGTTAGAGGCCACAAGCATCACGACTTTTGAGGACTTGCTAAATCTCATAGTGATGGAGGAGTGGAAGAAAAGTTACCTTTCAATATTCTGAGACACGTGGAAGAGAAGAGGGAAAAAGACATACTCAAGGCAGCTCAATTAGCAGACGCCTTTCATTTGTTGGTCGGGTCGCTGCGTGAACGAAGTAGAAACACCAGTAAAACTGTACAGTCCTCCTCAGGTGTTAGCTTTGCTTCTGGGAGTGGTATGCACACTAGATCCTCAGCTACTAATGTATGTTCTTATTGTAAGAAGCCTGGCCACACTATTGACCACTGTCCTCACCCAAGTTGTAAATTTACATCTAAAGCTCCATCTACCCATAAAAATACACAACCTAAAAAGCCAGTTTTGCATATAAAGGTAGATTCTTCCCCCACAGACCTTTTTGAAGATTTTATATTTTCGGGGGAAGTCTCTTTGGTCCAGGATACTCGGAAGTCCTATCCCATCAAAATTCTGAGAGACACTGCCGGAGGTCAAAGCATGTTGTTGTCAAGTGTTATTCCACACGTCAATATGTGATGAAAGAACAGGTGCTGGTAGAAGATCTCTCTACTTGCACTCCTAAGCCTTTAGTGAAGTTACACCTCTCTAGTGACCTTTTAACAGGAGAGGTGGTAGTAGCTTTGCGGGATAAACCTTTTCCCGTAAAGGAAATTCAGATGCTATTGGGTAACGACCTAGCAGGGAAGTTAGTTGTTCCTAATGTTACTGTCATTGATTCTCCCCTTTCAGAGAGTCCCACACCTGACATTGAGGTAGAACAGCCCCATGTATTTCCGGCCTGTGTAGTAACTAGATCCCAGAAAGTGAATCTCCCCAAAGATAAACCCACCTTTGAAAAAGAGCAGTTCTACTCAGAAATTCTCTCTAAAGAAAATTTAATCCTGGCCCAGGAAGAAGATCCAACCCTAACTAAAATAAAACATGTAGCCTTGGATTCTAAGGCCATTGATAAGGTTCCTTGTTTTTATAATGACCAGGGAGTGCTGATGAAAGCCTATCGCCCCCCTGAGCTAAAGAACTTGGACTCATGGGCTGAAACCCATCAAGTTGTTGTGCCTGGGTCACGTCAAGCTCTAATGGAGCTAGCTCACGATGGGTTGTCTGGTCACTTGGGGATTTTGAAGACCTATAAAAAGCTGCTACAGAATTACTACTGGCCGGGAATGAAAAAAGATGTAGCTAAATTTATTAAGTCATGTCATACTTGCCAGATGGTAGGCAAGCCCAATGAGACCATTACCCCTGCTCCCTTAAAGCCTATTCCTATTGTCAGTGAACCCTCTGACAGAATAATAATTGACTGTGTGGGACCTTTGCCAAAGACCCGCAAGGGCAATCAGTATCTTCTAACCATCATGACTTCAGCTACCCATTACCCAGAAGCATATCCTTTAAAGAACATCTCGTCAAAAAGCATTGTAAAGTGTGTCTCACACCTTTTCACTTCGGTGGGATTTCTCTCAGAAATCCAGTCTGACCAAGGGAGCAACCTAACCAGTCAGTTATTTCAAGAAGTAGTAAAATTGTTAGCTATTACTCATGTAACACCTTCAGCATACCACCCCCAATTTCAAGGCTGCTTAGAACGTTTTCACCAGACGTTTAAGTCCATGCTAAAGAAATATTGCCATAAGAATGATAAGGAATGAGATGAAGATATAGATTACCTCTTGTTTGCCTTACGGGAGTGCCCACAAGAATCCTTAGGATACTCTCCATTTGAACTGTTATATGGATGCAAAGAAAGAGGTACTTTGAGGGTTCTTAAAGATCAGCTCTACCACACTCCCAAGTCCACTGCCGGGAATCTTTCGGTATCTCAGTACATTCAGAAATTAAGAGCTAAATTGTCTTAAGTACGGAAAATGGCAGAGGAAAACCTTGTAAAAACTCATGAAAAGATGAAGTCCATCCATGATACCAAAACTAAACAAAGGACTTTCTCCCCAGGAGATAAAATACTGATATTTCTTCCCATTCCTGGCCACCCTTTGAAGAGCAGACTCTCAGGTCCCTATACTATCAACCGTAAACTTTCTGATGTAAACTACATTGTGGACACTCCTGATCGCCGTAAGAAGACTCGGTTAGTTCACATTAATCTCATAAAGAGTTACGTGGATAGAACAGCTGCAGAGGACTATAAGCCAGTCAGATCTGAAACACCTAGACCTGTGTTGATTCCAACACTTCCCTGGGTATGGAGTCAGAGCCAGTCTTGTTAGGGTCATCTCCCAGTGAAGTAAACTATGGAGAGTCAGACGTTCCCCTCTTCCCTGGTAATTAAAAAAAAATAGTGAAATATTGAACTCCCCACCTTTCCCACTTAACTCAGTCACAAAGGGATGAGATCAGAGAGCTCCTTTCATCTTACCCCTCAGTAACGTCTGACCTTCCAGGTTACTGTAACCTGCTTGAACACGATATTGTCCTCTTAGATGATGTAAAGCCCATAAGGCAATCTGCTTATCGTTTAACACCCCCTAAGAAAACCATAATGAGAAATGAAGTAAAATTCCTAATAGATAATAATCTGGCTAAACCTAGCGTCTCCCCTTGGCTTCCCCTTGTTTACTCACCCCTAAGCCTGATGGAAACAGCCGGTTTTGCACAGATTATCGTAAGGTAAACCAGGTGACTGTCCCTGACTCTTACCCTCTGCCTCTTATAGATGCCATAGGATCATCAAAGTACATCACCACCATAGATTTACAAAAAGGGTATTATCAAATAGGACTATCTGAGAGAGCTAAGCCTTATATCAGCCTTTATAACACCCTTCGGCCTGTTTCGGTATAATGTAATGGCTTTCGGAATGTGTAATGCCCCATCTACAATTCAGAGGGCTATCAATGCTACTATCCAAGACCTACCAAACACCTGGGCCTACTTGGACAACTTGGTCATCACAGCTGACACCTGGGAAGACCATGTATCCCATTTAAAAGTCCTGATGAAACGGCTGCAGGAGGTCGGCTTCCCTGTCAACTTGGCCAAATCCAGCTTTGGTTGTGGAACAGTTACCTACCTAGGGCATATAGATGGACAGGGAAAAGTTTTACCAAAAGAGGCCAACATTGCAGCTGTCTTAAATTTCCCTCTGCCTACCTGCAGGAAGGCAGTCATGCGTTTCCTGGGGATGGCAGGATTTTATAGAAGATTTTGCCCTAACTTTTCTTCCATAGCTGCTCCTTTAACGGCTCTAACAAGCCCTAAAACTCCCTTCAAATGGACCTCGGAGTGTGACGAAGCCTTTCACCACTTGAAGGTGTTTTTAGCCTCTCGACCAGTCTTACAGTCGGCCAATATTGAAAAGCCTTTTACACTCCAGATAGATGCCAGTGAAGTGGGGGTTGGAGCGGTCCTTCTGCAGGAGGAGCAGCGGAGTGGCATTCTACATCCTGTATCGTACTTTTCCTGCAAACTGAAAAAACATCAACAAAACTGTTCTACCATCGATAAAGAGTGTGTGGCCCTCGTACTGGCGTTGAGGAGGTTTGAGTGTTGCCTGAACGCTCACCCACATCTAGTCACCGTCTTCACTGACCACAGCCCATTAACCTTCCTCCACAAGATGCAGAACAGCAACCAGAGAATCCTCAGGTGGGCCCTTCAAGTCCAAAATTTCAATCTACGCGTCAAACATATTAAGGGTACAGACAATCTAATAGCTGACACCTTGTCCCGGGCCCCTACCTAACTCCCTGCAGCTCTGCCTGTGCCTTAAGCCCTACCCACTATCAGATGACAGCAGCCTCTTTCCCTCTGAGGTCTCCAAGGCAGCATCTTCCGCGCCCATTAGCGATGAGAGCTTTCACGAGACAGTTCCAACCTATTGCCCTCCTACGTCAGGACTGCGGAGGTCTTTGTTACAACCCGTGTCTCTCGTCCCTGGATGACTGGTATCAGTCCACCAGACATGCTTGGGTGGTCCTGGTTGGTGCCTGGCACCAGGTGCATATAATATGGGAATGTGCCATCTGTGGCTTGTGCACTTAACCACCAGCTCTGCCTACTAAGTTGATGATTCGCAACTACGGCTCTGCGAGCTTCTTGTCCCGCCTTGCCGACAGGAGGTCTGCGAGGTGAGATGGTGGGTTAGTGCACTCCTGGTCGGCAGTACACCACTAACTCCTGCTGGCTTTTGGAGTTCTCTACACATCCTGGAAATTCTTTCTAGGAGACTCAGCAGCGACCTAGGAACTTACACATGTATCTACTTTGATGAGAATATTTTTCTCCCATTCCTCCCATGTGTCTTGGTGTTCTCTTGCTTGCTATTTATGTATTTGGTTTTGTTTTGTGTTTAACTAGGGATTATATTGTAATTAGGTAGAATAAGTATTAGGTGTTTAAGTGTATTGTTTTAAGTCGGTGGTGGTGACTATTATTTATGTATTGAAGTGTATTATTTATTAAAGTTTTAAGTTTTTACCCCTTTTATATTGCCTATACCTCTCCCCCCCTACTGGGTCCTTTCTGGCTGATATATGTATAGTTCAAGAACATCACTTTGTTACGGTTTAAGAGTACCTGGACCCATAATTTCACACTGAGTCGTAAGAGTACATATATATATATATATATATATATATATATATATATATATATATATATATATATATGGCTGAGGTCAGCGGGTTTATGAAGAGAAAAAATAAATTGGTCCACCTTTTAATCAATGCGGGATCTGCCTTCAGACAAAAGTAGGCTACTGTAGAAACACAACTCATTTGTTTCTGTAACTGCTTTTGTTATACCTTGGTATACACTGCATACCCTGAACAGCGCCAGTGTGTACTCGATGGTTCCATTTAGCATGCCAGATTCTCAGCCGTTGCGAGTAGCCACATGGAATCTTGGTCGAGGCTTGGTGCTCAGATACCTGACCCAAGTCTTCCCTCACAAGTTTACAAAGTAAGTGAACATTAAAGCTACAGAGAGATATTGAAAGATTTTCTTAGATACCAAGTATACCCTCCCGTGGTCGGGACATATATATCTTCCTGGGTCACTCAGCACTTTTCCAAATGAGAGATGCTTCTGAATTGATCTACGTTTTGGAGCAAGTATTTTCTTTTGTTTTTGTTTTTTCATATGAGAGCGTATCTGAACAGCCACCACCATCACCACCACAGCTACCACCACCACCATCACCATCATTATTACAACTACTACAACCACCACCACCACCACCACATTCACCACAACCACTAGTTCTGTCTCAGGTTCCACCACCACTACCACCACCAACACCACCACAACAGTCACAACTTCCATCACCACTATTATTATCACAGATACCACCATGGATTTGGAGAAGGCATATGACAGGGTAGATAGACAAATTGTAGAAAGTATTAAGAACATATGGAGTAGATGGGAAGTTGCTGAAGGCCATGAAGAGTATGTATGAGGGTGCCAAGGCTGCAATGTGTGTGGATAGTGATCGGAGTGAATTTTTCTATATGAAGGTTGGATTGAAACAAGAATGTGTCATGTCTCCATGGTTGTTCAATCTGTTTATGGATGGGGTTATAAACGAGATACAAGATAGGGCAGTGGATGTTGGAGCGGCCCTAGTGAGAGAGGGCAGTGTTTGGAAACTCCCTGTACTGTTGTTTGCAGATGATACTGTGTTGTTAAGTGAAGACGAAGGGGAGTTGCAGGGCCTGGTGAATGAGTTTGGGAACGTGCGTAAGAAACGGAATCTAAAGGTGAATGCAGGGAAGAGTAATGTTATAGTCTTTGAGAGAAGTGAAGTCAGTGAATGTACAGTGAGGCTGGATGAGGAGGAAATGGAAAATGTGAGTGCGTTTAAGTGCTTGGGTAGTGTGATGAGTGTGGATGGAAGGTTAGAGGATGAAGTGCTGGAAAGGGTGCAACAGGGAAGAAAGGTTGCTGGTTCCTTGAAAGCAGTGATAAGAAACAGGGAAGTGAGCATGGTAGTGAAAAAGCTACTACATGACAGTATTGTGATACCAACTCTGACGTATGAAAGTGAAGCTTGGACCTTGTTGGAGGGACAGAAGTCAAGAGTGAGAGCAGTGGAAATGAGGATGTGAAGTCACATACAGAGACCGACCGACAAATGAGGAAGTGAAGGAGCATTGTGGTGTGAATGTGGATAAGATGCGAAGCGTTAGGAGAAACACACTGAGGTGGTTTGGCCATGGCATGGAGAGGATGGAGAGTGAGACACTGACGAGGAGGGTGTATGTGAGTGAGGTGGAGGAGGGGAGAGGGAGGGGGAAGCCAAGGATGAAATGGAGGGATGGAGTGGAGAGGTATATGAAAGAGAGATGTGTGAGCTGGGAGCAGGACAATGAAATGGCGGGTGACAGGACGACATGGAGGCGATTTGTTTGTGGCCACCCCTTACGGGATTGAGGCGTCTGGCAATAGCTAGATAGACCACCACCACCACCACCACGATCTTCACAGCTACCACCTTCTCCACCACCACAGCTGCTACAGTTTTCTGCTATAACAGACACTTCCTGTCACCCTCTTTCGCTCTCTGCAGAGATGTATGAAACTCCCCGGAAATGTCCTGCCATATTTTTCCACGTATGAGATATGTAACAGCAGTAAGGAAACTTATTAGAGGACAAAAACCCACCTCGAATATTTCTGATGACACGAAACTGAGACTTGCCCCTCTGGGATCCAATTCCAACCCTCCTGCCAAGTTTCATGAAACTGATTATTTTCTGTTTTAGTTGCATCACACACACACACACACACACACACACACACACACACACACACACACATCCAGGATTATTGTGTTAGGTGCAACTAACAGCAGACTATTATATTCAGCTGATATTGGGTTTAGTAACCTGAACGTCTTGATCCTAGTTTCATTATCTCTTTCAAGGTCAGAACAATACTAGTCTTCTGTTCAGGAGAAAGCCAAACATTTTTATTAAGCAAACAGCTAGTTACAGGAACCTGAGTGTTATTAAAAAGTAAAATTAATGTGCATCCTACTTAAATTCAGTGGTGCTACTGTCCTCAGCTTCGTGTAAAATAAGAAATATCCACCATTTTGCAAAATTCTCTTTCCTAACACTTTTCACACAAGGGCTGGACCCCATTCGTTAAGAAAGTACAGTAACTCAGTGAATGAGTGAGTGACACAAGAGAGGGTAAGAATTTATTTTGGTCTCCCTTGTTGGCGCTATAAAAACGGTAGTTATTTAAAGAGGCATTCTAAAGTCTTTACTGACCAAGCATTGTGTTATCGAGTCTCTGTATTATTGAATTTTAGATATAACTGTGTCAACCAAAAAGATGTTCTCAATTATTCAATCAGAAGGACACAAAATAAAAGCAGTTGCTACTTCTTCACTTAATTTCACGATCTTTCTCCAGACGGTAACACATTAGGCCTACTGCGTCATACATTTTTGGCCAACTTATTTCTTTTTATCTTTCCGCATAGTTTACCACAAATACTGGACTGTGAGTAAAATCTTAAACTAAGCTATGGTCACACAACAGTTTTTCGTAGGTAATAAGTGTTTGTCTGAGGATGTCATAAGTAACACTGCTTCACCTCAAACTTTCGTCCCTCACATAGCCATAGATCATCACACTGCCACACTTCACACCCTATCATACCTCTCAACTGAAATAGACACACGTAACAGTATCACGCATCACACTGCCACATCACAGTCATACCACCGACTGCCACATGCCACATTGCAACACCTATCAGTCACACTTTATGCACCCCATATTGCTACACCTCACATTACCACACCGCAAACTGCAACACCTATCACTTGCATACATCACACTGTCACACTGCACAATGTCACACATCACAAGGACACTTATCACTTTCCCGCATCACACAATGCCAAATTTCTCACTGCCATACACACACCGTCACATTTCACTCTGCCACAAGACACGCTGCCATACTACACACTGTCATACCCCAAACACACACTTCAGTCTGCCACACCTCTAAGTGTTACAGTTCACAATACCAGACCTGACAGTTACACTGCCATAATTCACTCTACCACACCTCTCAGTGCCACAGCAAGCACTTTCACACCATACACTGCTACACCTCTAAGTGTCACAACACAAACTGCCACACCATTCATTTTCACTGTCATACTACACTATCATGTCTTATAAGCAAACATTTCACATTGGCACACCGCCCGTCTCGTACTGCACATTGATATTTCTGTCGCCAAGTTTAGATATTACTGATTTAATAAATATTATCAAACTGTACACAGTTTTCTGTAATGCAACATTATAATACAAGAATCTAACAATGGCTGTTATTCCCACAAAAGGTTTCCACATCTCCCTCATATGGTGGTAACGGCCGATCAGTTCCCGACACAAACTGTGATGGAGGTGGATGACCCAACGCAGCCTGGAGGCAAGCGGGTCATCGTCCAGGGAGTCATGGAAAATGTGTTGCAGCTCATGTCAAGACGAATGAATTTCACGTAGGATGAACTGTTGTCCATTCCATCACGATGAATATCATGATTATCACCAACAGCAGCAGCGCCATAATCATGATTATCATCACCATCAGTATTAGCGTCAGCTGCAGGATCAACATCAGCCTTACTATATATTTAACTATTTTACAGTAAGAAGAAAATCCACATAGTGGAAGTATAATCACCATATTGTCAATCAGACCTTGAAAGTTCATATACATGCTGATGTTTCCAAAGCCAGTATTATGATCCAATTTGTCACTGATTCACTATTTTGCCACACACATCGCTTGGAGGAAGTCTTGACAAAAGGATCTCTCAGTATTTCGACATCTATTCATTAACAAACTCTGAGAGAGAGAGAGAGAGAGAGAGAGAGAGAGAGAGAGAGAGAGAGAGAGAGAAAGAGAGAGAGAGAGAGAACTTTTATGGACATTAGGTGAGACAAGGAAATACAGCACATGGGCAGAAAAAATGCAGTCGGGTATACATATACAGAAGGAAATAAATAGGAAAATTAAGTACAGGTATCTATAGTGTGTGGAGGGGGGTCCTGTGGGGCGCAAGAAATACCTGTGATGAAGTAGTTTATATTACATGAAAGTGCTGCTCTAGTTATTATGTATTACTCATGACCTAGCCGGTTCACTGTCAACATGAGTTTATCGCTGCTTCCTTACACTATCATGCTCAGTAATCTGATAAGAACTCTTCTGTTGCTTCTCTTTGATGACGATATATTATTCTCCTTATTTCGTGCAGCCTCTAGACGATTTCATTCAACTCTGGAATGATGTATACTGGTCTTATTAATTATCCTACTCTTACTGCCTACCTTCAACCTCTCTCCCTCTTCATCACACTATTGCATCTTTATCTGTTTTTTATCACTACTTCAAAGGTCATGGTTTTCTGAACCATTTGCATGTCATACATTATGCCAAGCGCGTAGCACCTGTATAACAGCAAACTCTTACCCCTTTCCTGTCCAGCTGTCTAATGCAAGAGCTAATCGACACTCCCAGTCCTTCATTTATGCAATAGGTCAGCTCTGGAACTGTCTTCCTCTGTTTGCATTTCCTTATGCAATGTGTCTAGGCACCTCAAAATGAAGGGATATTGAACTGAGCTCTTTTTATTTTTGGAGGGAACAGTTTTGCGGACTTTTAGCCTTTGGTTCCTGCATTAAAAAAGAAGAAGAGCTATACATAAAACCTAGGGTTCGAAATGTTGCTAGTAAGTGGAATACCAGTCTCTTAATGTTACAAGAATATAGGTGAACAGCACGTCATCGGACTGAAGAGGATAGATTCTTCAGGCAGTTCAATCTAACTAGTTTTCCTCCCACCAACGTATCATACTGAGAGTGATGTTTCCGAACGATAACAGTTTTACTCCTGTCTTCATTTACTTTCGTTTTATTAATATCTGCATTCACTTTCAGACACCGATCCTTACAAACATATATAATTATGTGAATCAAACTGCAAATGTGCTCCTTATTATTTAGAGGCACTATAGCCTCGTCTGTAACCGAAGTGTCTACTTTCCCCGAGTGTGTTGTTTTGTGCCAGGTACTCCTACTTGAGAGCCGCAGACAGAGCATGGGGCGCCCGGCTGAACAATGGGTCATGGACAGGCATGTTGGGCCTGCTGATGAGGGAGGTAAGCCGAAAACTTCCTGCCGTTTTTCTCATTACTCTTTTTCACTGTCTGTCTTCCTTCATTTATGTGGTGTGGTGATGTTGTGGTGTTGTGGATATTGGTGTGGTGATGGTAAGTTGATGGTGGTGTGGTATGTGGTATTTATATTCGTGCTTGAGCAAGCTTCGCGAGCGCGGGAGTTTTATTTGAGTTTTGTGCCTGCGTGCGTGTGTGTGTGTGTGTGTGTGTGTGTGTGTGTGTGTGTGTGTGTGTGTGTGTGTAACAAAATAACACAAAGTTTATATTCAGCGTTAAGTAAAATTGATGGATGGACTGCGAGTAAGCTACTGAGTAAACTTACTGCTTTTAAGAACAATAGGTCAAAGGTTAACATCACATGATTGTCAGACTTTGACACTGGAAAATGAACGTAAACATTTTTTTTTTTTTAATCCAAGTTAAGACAAAGCTTGGGGAATGACTGAGGCTAAGGGAAGAACGAAGTATTTAGTTTCTAGATCAACCAATCAAAGGTCAAGATCACAAGGCTAGATCAAAGCTGGATCTGTATGTGTATATATAAACAGTTATGTTCTGAATTTAAGCAGTCTTGCAGAAAAGGTTGTAGGTTTAGCAAAGAAAAAAAAACTTGTAGGTCAAAGGTCAAGGTCATAGCACAGGGTCAAAAAAGTTTTTCATCAAGTTTAGACCAGCGTCATAGGTAGACTGTAGCACCGGTCAAACGGGGTGGTACTCCCAAGGTGGCTGGAAATATGATGACAGAGTTGGAGCCCCCACTTCATCAACCCATGAGACTAGCTTCATTCTGACCATCCCACTATGCTGAACATTTTCAGTATTCCAGTAACACAGAGAGCAGACCAGCATGTTCTCCAACAGAGGCTCCTCTAACTGTCAACAACAAACCTCGTGCACAATACACACTGTACTTCCTACTGAAAAAAAAAATGCCATCTCAACATCTCAGTGACGAGGAAGCGAGATGCCTGGAATATTCTTCATTTCTGCAACATTTCTGGCATTTCCTCTAACTTTCTCTCTGTTGAGCCTCTCTCTTCCTCTAAACCTCGTCTTCTCTTCATCACCAAGAATCAGCTTTCTGAGGCGACTGATTGCAAACTCCTCTCTGTATCCTCCTACTTACTCTATACTCACTTCAAAGCAAAAATTGGCTGTTGTGTACATGCATGTAACAACATATCTTTCGCTCATTTTACTCAAGTTGAATCTTCTGAATTCCCTACTCTCTGGCTTCGACTATCCTGTAATTATCTGACTAAATATATCTGTGTCGTTTACTCATCCCCTAATGCTACTGATTGTGAAAAATTCTCTGGCAATCTCACTTCTAAGATGGAACACACCCTGTTAACTTCTCCTTTCTCTGAATCTTCATTCTATATTATTTCAACGTCCACCACCATTTTTGGCTCTTCTTTCCTTTCATTCATGCACCTAGTGAACAAGCCTACATTTTTTTCTATCCTTAAAGACCTACAGCAGCTTGTACAGCACCCTGTCTGTGTGTTACGTCCCTGTCCCACACCGCCACAGGCTCCAACAGCAGTAGTTCAGTACAGGAAGGATGTTGCCCAGTGAGTTGTTCTTCCTATGGTCAGCCTTTAGGTGTACAGTATGAAAGATCAGCTGAGACGTTGTAAATAAACACTGGCCTCTTAAGTTCACTGTTTTTATTTTGCAAATGATTGCACTTAATGCTTTCCAACTTCACTTCACTATTCTCACAAGCACTGGAGCTATACAAAGTTTACTGACTGCAGCTAAACTTCACTGTTTGCCAACGACAATTCACTATTTTCAGAAGTACCGAAGATAATCGTCACTAATTGCAATAGTATTACACTTACTACTTCACAACACTTCACGACTTTCACAAGCACCGATGATGTACAAACTTCAATGCACTGACACTGCATTACACTCAAACTGAACTGAAAACCGACTGAACTTCAACTAGTCTCTACCCCATCCTTATATAAGCTTGCATTGTACTAGAATGAACTACTCCTCCACAGTTCTGGTGTATTCCAGAGAGAGAGCACAGTTACCAACTCGGAGACAACCAAAACATACCAGTATTCTTACAATATATAAACCTATAAATTATTTAGCATACAAACTTAATTGAATTGCATATTTTAACAACCACATAGCTAAAACATTATTAATGAAAAAGAGCAAAAAAATCAGTGCATAACTTACGAAATAACTATGCTCACAATAGCAGGCTAACTGGCAACTCTGACTCGTAACGGTATAATACCAGGAACATCGAGAAACGTCCAGACGACCTAACTAGCAAATCACGCTTCTTAACAGGTATTTTTGGTTGCCTTGGAGATAGTTCCAGTGTACTTGACCCCTTCCTTACAACTAATCCTTCTGCTTATACTATTAACCTTTTTTCTCTCTGTTGTGCTTCTCCGATCACAATCTTATCACCTTAACCTGTCATGTTGTTCCAGTAAAGCCTGGGGATCCTCACAAGAAGCAATGACTGTGGCACTTTGGAGTTGTTGAGTGGAAGGCCCTCAGGCAGTACTTCAGTACTTCTTTTTCACTGGAATGATTATTGCCTTAACGGCTGAAAGCCATCTGAGTGTGCTTTGTGTGTTAAGGCCCTTCCATACGAGAGGCAAATGCCCGACGGGCACTGGCCGCTGAGTGTAATTCTCTCGCTTTTTAACAGTGTTACCAGATCAACCAGTCCCCGGTAGACATTGGCCATAACTAGGCGCACCTATGAGTTGGACCAGACGGCAGAGTGCAGTCAGAGCTGTGGTGAACATCAGGCAACGTCGGGCAGTGGCCTACACTTGGTGCTCCGCATAACTGAGTGCAGTACGACAACATGGGAAGTAAGAATTGTCGCAGGACAATTAAAGCTAAACGTATAGCTCTGTATACTATAATTATTGCTATGTGCATGAAGAAAAAGGACAGTAGACAACAACGGGCAGGAGGATTCTGAGGGTTTCCCCGTGTTTCCTCGTTTATGACGTCATCTACTCTCGTGGCCGCCACCCACCCACAAGCTTGGTAACAGTGTTTGCCCGTCGTGCATTTGCCTCTCATGTGGAAGGGCCTTTCCAGAAGTTTTTCTCTTGGACATGGAAGCATACATTTCTTTCTCTAATCCTGTTACTAAATCAAGAAATCCTTGTTTTTTTCACGCTTGTTCTAATGCTGTCCACAACAAGGAAAATGCCTACAAACGGCAATAGAGCCAACCCATCCCTGAATTTCACCTCTCTTATGTTTCTGCCTGGAATTGTGTTAAGTCTGTTCATCGCTCTGCTAAAAATAATTTCATTCATATAAAATGCTCTGAACCCTCCAACTCAAACTTTGCCACCCTTTCTGGCGCCTTGCCAAAAACCTTTCTAACAACTTTACCTCATCATTTTTCCCTCCTCTTTTCCACTCTGATGGCTTTGTTGCCATTTCTTGAACTCATGAAACAGAATGCTTTGCCCAGACTTTCTTCTCCAGTTCCACCTTGGACGGTTCCAGTGCTGTTCCTCCATCGCTTACCCCCTCTGACTCCCTCATAGCTGACATTAAATTTCTTCAGTTGATGCATTTTCTGCCATCACTGGTCTCAGTACTAACAGGGCATATGGACTTCATGGGGTCCCTCCTGTTGTCCTCAAGAAAAGTGCTTCTGTGCATACACCCTGCCTTGGTATACTCTTTTGCCTCTGTCTGTCAATTTCTACAGTTGGCCACAATGAACGGGATACACTTATTCCAAGGTTGTGGAAGGCTGTGACTTACAGCAACCCCTACTACGAAGTAGTATTATTTTATGAATGAAGCTCCCACCATTCTTTAGATGGGCTTGTAACATGTTACAGGTGGTGATTGGCTGACATACAAGTGTCTTCTTCTGCTGTATATATTTACACACAGTGTTTTAGGTCTGCCCCCATTCACGTTTGTGATCCAACACTGAATTTTTAATTGCAAAATATAACGTCGATTGAACGAAAATTTTTATAGCAGACGTAAGAAACTCACTCCTGAATAGAACAACTGATGACACTGCAGCACCTGCCTCATAAGCTCATGATCAGCAGCTCAAAAAGTAAACTTCGAACACAATATAGCTGTTGAATTAACGATTGCTTTAGCTCTTCAACGCAAATTTTGCAGAGGATTTTGTAGGAAAAAAATATGCAGGTTTCTGTAAAATCAAATGAATTACACAAATTCATCTGAAGACATTACACAAGTAAAAGGAAAGTAGGTCATAGGAATACATCGATGAGAAATCCTGGTGGTGCATAAAGGGTGTGCACAGGCATCTACACACACACACACACACACACACACACACACACACACACACAGGAGTTAAGGAGTTAAGACCAGGGATAAAGGTAGAAAACAGGACTATAATTTCTACCAGGAACTAACTGGATGAAATGGAAACATGTAAAAAAAATAGCAGAGAGGGTGAATAACTTGGAGAAGGCTTTTCAGAGTGAAATGGATGAAATTAAGAAGCAACTGCGCATGAGGAAGGAGGAAAATGAAAAATTCATAAAGGAAGTAAGCAAAAAAGACAAAACAATAGATGAGCTCTCAGCTGAGGTGGGTTCATTTAGAAGGAAGTTTAGTGAAATGGCAAGTAAAGTTGTCAACCATGAGAGTATTATGGGGGAGTTCAGAAATGATAGAGACAATTAGGGACGCAAGCAGTCTGATAGACCAAAGCAGTCATATTGCAGAGAAGATAAAACAGGTGAATGAAGTGATGCAAAGTTACAAAGGTGATGTGGAACCTATCTATCTATCTATTGCCAGATGCCTCAATCCCGTTTGGGGTGGCAACAAACAAATCACCTCCACGTCGCCCTGTCCCCCGCCATTTCACTGCCCCGCTCCCAACTCACCCCCCCTCTCTCTCATATACCTCTCCACCCCATCCCTTCATCTAATCCTCGACCTCCCCCCTTCCTCTTCCCCCCTCCACCTCACTCAAATACACTCTCTTCGTCAGTCTTTCACCCTCCATCCTCTCCACGTGGCCAAACCACCTCAGTGTATTCTTCCTAACGTTTCCTATCACATCCACATCCACACCACAACGCTCCTTTATATTCTCATTTGTCAGCCTGTCTCTCCATGTGACTCCACAGGATTCTTTTAAATAACTCATTTCCACTGCTTGTGTCCTTCCAGGAACGTCCAAGCTTCACTTCCATACGTTAGAGTTGGTATCACAATACTGTCATGTAGTAACTTTTTCACTTCCATGCTCACTTCTATGCTTCTTATCACTGCTTTCAAAGAACCAGCAACCATTCTTCCCTGCCGTACCCTTTCAAGCACTTCACCCTCCAAACCTCCATCCTTACTCATCACACTACCCAAGTACTTAAACATACTCACATTTTCCAATTCCTCACCATCCAACCTTGCTGCACATTCACTAACTTCACCTTTCTCAAAGACCATCACTTTACTCTTCCCTAAATTCACCTTTAGATTCCGTTTCTTACACACTCTCCCAAACTCATCCACCAAGCCTTGCAGCTCTCCTTCGTCTTTACTCAATACCACAGTATCATCTGCAAACAACAGTACAGGAAGTTTCCAAATACTACCCTCTCTCACCAGGGCCACTCCAACATCCACTACCGTACCTTGAACCTCTTTTATTACCCCATCCATGTACAGATTGAACAACCATGGAGGCATGACACATCCCTGTTTCAACCCAACCTTAAAAGAGAAAAATTCACTCAGTTCACCATCCACACGCACTGCAACCTTAGCACCATCATACATACTCCTCACAGCATTCAACAACTTCCCATCTACTCCATATATTCTTAATACTTTCCACAATCTTTGTCTATCCACCCTGTCATATGCTTTCTCCAAACCTATGAAAGCTGCATACAAATTCTTTCCCTTCTCTAGAAACTTTTCCACTAAAGAACTAAAAATGAATATCTGATCTACACAACCTCTTCCCGTCTTAAAGCCTCCCTGTTCTTCTCCAACTAATTCCTCTGTTCTTTCTCTAACTCAGTCAGTAAGTATCCTACCATAAACTTTTCCTATTATACTAAGAAGACAGATGCCTTTATGATTACCAAACACTACTTTTTCCCCTTTTCCTTTGTACAAGGGAATAAATATACCTGACTTCCAATCCTTCGGGACTCTACCTTCCTCCAAGGCCAATCTGCACATTTTCCACATCCATTCTACTACTATCTCTCCCCCATACTTCAGCATTTCACCACACACCCCATCAATTCCTGGGGCTTTCCCTAATTTAACTTTCCTCATTGCTTCCACAACTTCTATCCTACTGATTTCTTCCTGTCTTCTCACCTCCCTCCTCCTCCCAGCCATTCCCCAGCCACTTATACTCGCATTACTTCCATCCTCTGTGTTCAACAATTCCTTAAAGTGTTCTCTCCATCTGCTCACTTTTTCTCCCTTCACTAGTAATCTACCATTTTTTTCTTTCACTCCCCTGCTAACTTCACTTCCACCCTGTCTTACTCTTTTCACCTCTTTCCAGAACATTTTCTTAGTCTCTCCACTTTACACTCGAGTTCCTTCCAAATTCCTCATCTGCTCTCTTCTTACTCGTACTAATCTTTTCACCTCTCTCTATATATAACTCTCTCTTCCGCCTCTCAACTTCTTCCACGCCCATATTTCTCATCCATTCATTGTATGCTTTCTTCTTTTGTGCCACAGCCTGTCTTTCTTCTTCATTCCACCACGCTGTTCCTTGCACACCCCTCCATCTTCTCTTCATCCCACACACCACATCACATGCTGCACATATTTCTTCTGTAAATATCCTGCACACACCTTCCACGTCCCCCATCTGTTCCAATTCATATTTGCCCAATCGTTCCTCCACTTCTCTCTTATACTCGCCTTTTTCTCATCTTCTTGTAACCTTTCCACTCTCCTTACAAATACTCCTTCTTCCCGTCCCTTCCTTCTTCTATTTCTCCATCCTAATTGGACCTTGATTTTGGCCATCACCACATTTGCCCTCTGGACAAATGTGGAAGTGTGCATGGAAACTACATATGTTGAAATGGTGAATGTAAGGAAAGACTTTGAAAAAAAAAGTTGAAAAAAACAAAAACAAAAAAAACAACCCCAAATTGGTCAAAGATTCATCGGATATCAACAGATCTCCAGTAATCACTGGTATAGATGAGGAAGAAAAAAAAAAAAAAAAATGAGACAAAAAGGAGATGGCAAATATAATGAGCCTATTGAAGGGAGTATCAGAGGAAGTTTGTGATAAAGACATAGAAGAACACAAAAGGCTTGGGAAATATGAGAGAAATAAGTCAAGGCCACTGAAAGTAACCTTCCAGAGTGTGAATACTGTGGAGGGAATACTAAAAAATGCAAAGAAACTCATGGAAAAAGAAGCTTTTAAGAAAGTATGGATAAAAAGATGCCAAGCTCAGGAGGAATTGGGAATAGTAAAGAAGAGGGAGGAGGTAAAAAACAAAGAATGAGGTAAGATTAGAGGAAGAGAAGAGTAAATTTTTTACAAAGTAATTGGATTGCAGGTACGAAAGTAGTACATAACCAACAGGGTTTAAGAAGGAGGAAGGTAGTAGACTCAAGTTATGGCAAGTATGTAAACAAGATGGTTAAGCTGATGTACTCAAATGCAGATATAGATTGGTGTTTAAATTATTAGAAATGGAAGACTATACCAGAGAAAAGGAACCACATATCACTTGCCTAACTGAAACAAAATTAACCCCAAATACATCAAACAATGCCCTATGCAGAGGAATATAATATATGGAGAAAACACAGAAATTTAAGAAAAGGAGGGGGAATCATAATCTTAACAAGGAAAAATCTACAAGTCAAAGAAATAAAAATAGATATACCATCACAAGTAGAACTGATTGCATTGGAGATTAACTTATCTGAAGGGAAATTAATTGTGGCAAATTTACACATGCCACCCAAAACAAACACATGGGAAAGAGACGAATATGAAGACCTGGTAGAAAGTACAATTCAGAGTTTAAGAACATTACTACATAGAATGGAAGAGAAATCTGAAAGAATTTTATTAACTGGAGATTTCAATGCAAATATAAATTGGAATACTCTAGATGTAAGAAGCCACAAAATATGTTGGGAACAAAAGCTCTTGGATCTAATGCCGGAGCTTTTCCTAACACAGCATGTAAAGGAAAGCACCAGAAATAGAAGACTTTATGATCCATCAGTATTAGATCTTACATTTACTAGGCAAGAAAATGATATTGACAATATAATGTACCATCCTCCATTCGGCAAAAGCGACCATGCAGTATTAAAATGCAACTTCAGGATTGCATATGACATAGTTACCAGTAATGACAGTTACAAAAAGAGTCTAAACTGCAAAAAAGGCAACTATCATGACTTGAAGAAGTACTTCTTAGAAACAGATTGGGAAAAGGAGCTTAGAGGACAAGATTTATACAGTATATTATATATAGAAAATTCTGTGATGTGTATCAAATAGGAGTCCAAAATTACATCCCTCAGCAAAAAGAAACATAAATGAAAATAAATAAATGATTTAATACAGAACTTAAAAAATCAAAAGGAAAAGGAGCCTTGCGGTGGAAAAGATACAAGAGACACAATAGGGAGAGCGCATATAACAACTATAAACAGGCAAGAAATGATTATACAGAGAAAAGGAGGGTGGTTCAAAGAGTGTTTGAGGAAAACATTATAAATAAGAGTAGTGATCAACCTAAACTATTTTATAGCTACGTCTGAAGCAAAACCTAAGTTAAAGATAAAATACAGTCCATTACGCATGAGGAGATCATCTATAGACAAGAGAAAGATATTTGTGAAGCACTAAAAAAAAACTTCCAATCAGATTTTACAAAAGAAAATAATTTTGAAAGAAATGATATGGAATATCCATGCCCACACATATTACCAAATATACAAATATCAGAAAAAGAAGTACAGGAAGAGCTAAGTAAATCTGACAAACGAAAAGCATATGGTCCTGACGAAATTTCAGGTTGGGTGCTGCATGAATGTGCATAAGAGTTATGCAGACCATTGTATTTAATATTCAAGGAGTCCTTAGGTCAAGGTAAAATGCCTGATATTTAGAAGAAAGCAAACATTGTTCCCCTGTTCAAGAAAGGGAATAGATAGAATCCACTCAATTACTGACCAGTATCACTGACCAGTGTACTAAGATACTAGAGAAGCTTTTAAGAAAAGTTTGGGTAAACCATCTGGAAGAACACAGTATGATAACAGAAACGTAGTTCGGTTTTAGGAAGGGTCATGTGTTACTAATCTATTAATCTACTATGATAGAGTTACAGAAACATTACAGAAAAGAGAAGAATGGATGTACAGTATCCACTTGGCTTTCAAGAAAGCATCTGACAGAGCACCACACCAATGACTTTTATGGAAACTGTACCATCAAGGAGGTAGCCAATGAAACCTTTACTATTGGATGCAGGATTATTTCAGAAAAAGATAAATGAGAACACCACTAAGAGGAAATTACTCATCATGGAGGGAAGTGACTGGTGGAGTTCCACAGGGTCAATGCTGGCACCAATTTTGTTTTAAGTATATAGAAATGACATAGACAGTAACACTAGAAATGGAAGCTATCTAAATATGTTTGTGGATGATGCAAAAATACAAAGGAAAATTATTAAAACAGATTCTTGCAAAGAGCTACAAGAAGAATTAACTATGCTTCATGAATGGAGCAATAAATGGCAAACGGAATATAATGAGGACAAGTGGCATGTAATTAAGCTTTGTAAAAGTGAGAAAATACCAGACTGGGATTATAAGTTAAGAAAATACACACTACACTTATCAGAAAGGGAGAAGGATCTAGGAGTGATTATTAGTAACAGACTATCTCCAGTTGACCACATCTGTGACAAGGTACGTAACATGAAGACACTGCTTGCTAATATGAAAATATCATTCACATACATAAATGAAGACATATGATGCTGAGAAAGATAATAACATCATTCATCAGACCAACCCTGGAGAATGCATCAGTAGTCTGGAATCGACATCTCAAAAAAACACGTACATAAGATTGAAAAAGTACAAAGGGCAGCTACAAGATGGATACCAAGCTTAAGGGATGTAAGCTACAATGAAAGACTAGCGAATCTACCATCATTACAGGAGAGAAAGAAAAGAGGAGACATGATTATGCTATATAAATGCATCTCAGGGAAAGAGAAAATAGAAATAAATCAATATATAACCTATGAGGAAGCATCAGCAAGGGGACACTGCAAAAAAATAAAAATACATAAAAAGGGAGGTGATAAAGACATATGGAAATTCAGTTTCCCAAATAAGGCAACTGATCAGTGGAATACACTACCGAATGAAACAGTGAGTGCCAAAACTATTCATAAATTTAACGCTATGTATGATAAAAATGATTTAATACACGGGACATTACGAGATTGACTGATTCCTGTAAAAATACAGTTAGGTAAGTACAATTAGGTAAGAGCTCACAGAATGATACAAACAAGTTCCTCTCGAGTTGGTCGTCAATAAACCTTCGATCAGCGTCTTTTAACAATATTATGTGGAAGCCGTAGGAATTAGTTTATAATCAAATGAATGTTGCACTGTCATAAGTGAAGACATCTTGACCTGTAGGTCTCGATCAAGCATTATGCAATATTCTGTTGAGTGTGCTTGCCAAGTTACGCAATATTCTGTTAAACACTCATTGATATTATATCTGTGGTCCATTCCTTCGTCTCCTTTATTTTCCTTACTCCTACAGTGAAATACTCCTCTCATCTTCACATTATGCTCGGAACCCGCAGACTATTATCTGTTCTGCTTGCCTCCCATGACATTTCAACTCTCCATCAGGCTTGAATATTTTAAGTTTGCCTTCTTGCTTTTTTCTTCCTTGTAGTATAAATTTGTTCATGTTACGTTTAAGCAGATGTATGGAGAGGCACTCTTAGGTTAGTGATGAAGATCTTGCCATGTAAAGGTGATAAACTGATCATCTGAAAACATTCTAACACATCAGAACTATTACTGTAGCCTTCATTTGGCACCAGAGTACCATCTAACCAGCAATGTTTACGAATCTTCGATTCACCCTGAGGTGCGAAGCTCAGTATCCTTTTCAAGATACGGACAGGAATATACTGTTATTTTTATTAAAATTATCTGTGATGCATGGATAATACAAACTGCATTCGGTCCTCGACTGTCCGGTCGTATCCCAACTTTCATATCATTTAGGCTATATGCAAGCTCTTTATACCATAAACGCTGCTTTTTCTATTTGTGTGACATCCCCGTGTGTGGGTGAAGCTGCAAACCATCTTGTGGTGAACTGAGCTTAGTTGCTGGGTAGGCAGATGGGCTTGATGGAGTGGGTGGGTGATTTTAGTGGGTGTGGTGGGCAAAGTGGGTAGATTGGGCAAGAGGGGTGGGGTGCATGGTAGGATGGGCACGGATTGGTGAATACACGTGCAAGTTCCTGGAGAAGCCAGGAGATAGCCTATTACACTGGTTGATTGAGTTGGTGTAAGGGTGGGATGATTGGTGTGTTGGTGGGTGGGTAGCAGGGGAAAAATAGGTCTACTGGGGAACAGATGTATGGGGACCCACAGATGAAATGGGACGATGGGTTAGTCTCCTTGAAGGAAGAAAGTCCAAGTGTACACATAGGTCCAGACATTATAAGTGGTCGATGAAGGAAGTAGGGCTGTGGGTGAAACTGGGTTAATTTAGGGATTTAGTGTCTTCATGAGTGACGGTAGGTCAGTGGAGAAAAAAAACAGGTCCATGTACAATATAGGTACTGGATGGCAAACTGGTCCATATTGAAAACAAGGTCATGAGAAACACTGGTCATGTGAGGGAAAGGAAGTCCATGGAGAAAAAAATGGGTCAATGGTAGACAATATGCCCAAGGTAGAATGTAGGGCCATGGAGTAAAATAGGTTCGTGAGGTAAGTGACTGGGGAAGCTACGTCAGTAGGAGGTAATATGAGTCCATGAGTCCATACGTGGTTGAGGAAATCAGGTCCATAGGATGAAAATAGGGTCACGGGGTAAAAATGATCCATGGGAGAAGATAGGTACATGGGGACAAACTGTCTATTGGAAAAACACATCCGTGGAGGACAATAGGTCCATTGGGCAAAAGCAGGTCCAAGAGGGATATGGATCCAGAGGGGAAAATTGGTCCAAGGGGGAAAGTGAGTCAATAGAGAAACATGGGTCAGTGTAATGGAAATATGCCCATTGTGGAATATAGGTAGGGTGATATGACCTCTAGGGATTGTAGTTGGGGATGGGCTTATGTAGTAGGAGCAGGAGAAAGTCACAGTGCCTTTGCAATGAAACAATGATCTCCTTGCACTGTGATGGCAAGACAAGCATGATGTGCACATGCTATCAACTGTGCACACAGGTGCTCTCGTCAACACAGGGAAAGTAGATTGTGCGACAGGCAATCATGTTCAAAAACCAATGCAATCACAGACAACAACCGTAACATGCACTTGATCGATAAAAGTGACATGCAGATTGGTAATGTGGAGTGCATTCATCTTTGTATCAAGTGGTACAAGAAACTCATTTTCCACTTGGTAGACATGTGTGTGTTGAATGCGCATCACTGCTACTGCCAGAAAACCGGAAAGACGATCTTGATGAGCAAGTTCGTGCATGATTGTGTGTTCGAGCTACTGCGGGAGTACGGTCACAAATCGGCAGAGCCACGGGGGCATACAAGTGCGGTAAAAGACACACCAAACTGACTTGCTGCAAAGGATAGGGTGGCACAGCACTACATGGTGAAGTTACCGGTACCCACTGAAGCACAAGGTATGGCTAGAGGGTCAAGAAGTGCACAGTTGTGCTGCCATGTTTGTGCAACAACAGAGAGGTGGCAACGGGAACAAAAGCTCACCATTTGGCCGTGTAGTGCATGCAAGGTGCTCCTCTGCCCTCTCTGCTTCCCTGAGTATCATTCCTTGACGAGGTACTAGTTAACCCGTCACGTCCCGAGGTTTTCCGCACCTCCAACATCCCCCAAACCAGAGGTATTTTCAATTTTTTTTTTTTTTTGGCTAAAACCTCCGCTTTTGGTGAGAAACATCGAAAATTCATAGTGAAATCACTCACCTGAGGTCTAAAATACTCGATCCAGGTACCAGTACCTCAATACCTGACTGGGTTTTCTAACAGGCTGGCACCAAAGAAAACGAGTTCTATGGGAGGATAACTATTTCACACAACTCATAAACGGTATTTATTTATTTACTTGGTACAAATTTTTATGTAGTATGAGAGTATATTGGTTTTCAAGCAGTAATATAAGCATTTATATAGCATTGTTTCACCTCACTAACTAATCACCATACCTGACCTTCTTTTTGCCACATTACCCGATCATTATTTCTGACTTGTTTCTTCTTTCTAATGCTATGTAAACTTTGTCCTCCACATTGTCATCGATTGGGGAATCACTCTTGGTCCTCTGAATATCTTTACTGGCCAGGTCACTGGTAACAGGTGAATTGCCGAGACAAAGGCGTGGAGGGGGAGAGGGGGAGGTTATGCGGTGTAAGGCATTGTCCCTGCTTGGCATCTTGTAGAGGGAATAGAGGAAGTTGGTGGTCCCGTGTATACAGTATGAAAAATCACGCTATGAAAATTGAAAATTGTGCAAATTAGTGACTTTGCATCAAAATGACGTACCAGTACGGAGCCGGGACTGGCAAATGCAATGTTGCAACGTACTCCAGATCGCTCGACGGACGTGGTGGGTTAAGTGACTGAGTAAAAAGTGCAAAGTAATTATAAGTGTGACTGTAAATAACTTTGTTTACTGTAGTGTTTATTTAAAAAAGTATCGAATTGCAACAGAAAGACAGGGTATAGAAGTTGCTGTTTGGAAAAGTAAGGGAAAGTAAGTCAGCCTCCCAAGACAAAATGAGATTCAAAGACAGTGACTTATCTATGTTTACTTCTTGACCTGCGAAGGGAGGGGCAGAGAGGTGTAAATGTTGGCCTGGCTCTGACTCCACAACTCGCAGCACTTATGCTCAAGAGATGTGTATTTATTTATTTTTGTTTTCATCCCTTTAGTGTATTATGTTTGCCTCCATCTATTTTCCATTACTGTTTTCCTCCATTCCTGTTGCTCTTGTATTTGATTGTGAAATCCTCATATTCGATGTTGAATGCTGCTGAAACATATATTTACAAGCACAGGTCACCAAAACGATTTCTCTAATTTGACCGTGCTAATCTTTGACACTATCGTCCTTTGACAGTGTGAAGTTTCCAAAGAAAGAGAAAGTGAGAACCAATACCTCGACCCAGGCAGAAAATATCATCTTTCTCCTCCCTATGCATACTATACAGACAGCAACTAACGTTACCGATATTAACAAATTACAGGATAAACAAGTAATACGTGAATATACACCCTTGTGCAAATTAACTGAAACAAGCTGGTAAATGTATACCCTTGTGCCCCACTCGATCTATATGTCCATATGTTTGCTGATAGGTCGATTGGTTGCTTATTATGATTGACATGGGCCCAATTTATCCCTTATGCACAACTTTCCAACATTTTTCCAGGTTGGACTGAAGCATTGCTTTAAAATATCACTACTGTTTCAAATACTGGTTGAGTTGTATGGTACATGAGTGATGTGATGATGTAACACCATGAAAATGCATAAAAGACTGGCAAACCTTGCAAGAACACACGGGAATGATCTTTAGAGAACTGCGGAGTCAGTCCTGCAGCCATGAGTCTGCATCATCAAGTTGAAGAATGACACTGGTACGATCTCACCAAACCGGAAGGGTAAATGTGGCCGTAAGAGGAAAACAGAGAGGGACAATGTTTAAGCAGTAAGAGTGAGCTAAAAAGACCCTCAGAAGACCAGCGATGCCTTGAAGAGAGACTTCGAAGATAAAGGTATACAAGTAAGTTTGTCCATTGTCCAAAGACAACTGCTAGAAGTCAGTCAAAAAGCTCGTTGGCCTGTTAAGAAGCAACTCCTCCTTGAGACTATGCAAAAGAAATGATAGAAATGGGCCCTGAAGTTCAAAAACTGGACAAAGGAGCAGTGGAGAAAGGTGCTGTTCAGCGATGAAAGTCATTTCTTTGTCCAAGGCCAGAGAAGTCAGCATGTACAGAGATCAACAGGAGAGAAGCTTCGTGAGGCTCATATCGACCAGTCCATGAAACACCGTCAGAAGAAAATGTTTTGGGGATGTTTCAGTTATTATGGCGTCAGAAACTTGCATCCAGTCGAAGGCATGATGTGATCACCACAGTACATCGGAATTATTCAGAACAGAGTGGTTCCACAACTAGAAAAGACATCGACTGATGGGACTGGCATCTTTCAGCTGGATTTAGCCCCATGCCACACATCGAAAACAGTGAAAAATTTCATAAATATGAAAAGGACTGAGGTGCTGAAATGGCCTGGCAACTCCCCAGACTTGAACCTGATAGAGAATCTGTTGTCAGTCTAAAGCAACGCCTCCACGGTATGGACTGTACAACGAAAGAGAAGCTGATTCAGACTTTGATTAAAGTGTGGTACAGAGACCCTAAGATCACTAGTGGTTGCTCAAAATTAGTGGACTCTGCCAACTCGTGTCAAAGTACTTCTAAAGAACCAAGGAGGTCATATCCTATGCTGAGGTATCGATATTTATGAATGTAATAAAACGATGGATGATGTTTGACGCATTTATATATCCTATCTTGAGTGTATAGTTGTTTCAATTAATTTGCACAAGGGTGTAAGAGAAGAATACTTTTTTGGGGGCTATGTTTAAGTATTTGTTCCGGATTTTTTGGGTACTGTTTTGGAGCATTTTACATATCACTTGCCTTGCACTAGCATTTCACCATTGTTTTAGGAATACATGTGATGTCCGTGTGGCTGGGAAATGCCTACACTCCCTTTATCACTAGTCAGCTTAGGTCAGATGCTAATCACTGCTTGTCTGGACTTTCAACCCCCACGGGAGACCATGTACACTTTCTGACGACATTTTTCTCGTTAAGGTCAAAAAATAGAATCTCTCACTCTCTTTTCCCACAAACTCCACCACCCAGGCGAAAAAAAAAATAACTCGATACTATCACAAACATATACACCCCAAAAGTGAAAAATAAATTCATAATTTTTTTCCTTATTCAAACCCTCACGTACTATATACTGATATACTGCTTAATACACATATCTTGTCATTTCGCATCACTTGAGCACCAATGACAATGTTTTTGCATAATACAGTATATATATATATATATATATATATATATATATATATATATGTATATATATATATATATATATATGTGTGTGTGTGTGTGTGTGTGTTGCACTGCGGGAAGACCACGCTGGGGTCAATATCATCTACCGATATTTTCGTAACTTCTGCATTCAACTGCACGCCACAAGATGAGCCTAGGAAGATGAAATTTGCACTGGAAGTTGCATTGGAACTTGCTCTTCAATATGGCAACAAAAAGTCGATTTTTTTAACAACGAAAAATGACCTTGGCATCGGCCTGTTGGGCACGGAAATCTCCACACATTAGGCCACAGAGGGTTAATGGCAAGCAACTTATAACGTAAGTGTGTTGGAAGTAAGTAAACGGAGGTTCCTTCCAGCGAATCAGTGCATATAGTTTCCTGTTCCCATTATGTATCATCCTCTGGAAACATCTGAAAGACTGGGGATACGACTGGAAAAACGGGGACCTAATGTAATTAGCATTATACATGCATGACAAATTTATGTAATATTAATCACACAGTGTATTCCTGTCAGTACCTTGGAAAGGATAAGGAGCTTCACACCATAAGGTGCGTGGCAAGATTCATAACAACTGATGAGGAGACTAAACTGTGGTGCCAAGAAAAGGTTATTTGTGGTCATAATATTTCCAGTTCATTTAATTCATAAATTATTGTGTTTTCAAAGTGTAAACTGGTCAATAGAAAATGCAGCTACGGGTCATTCCTTCTGTCACACACACGTGCACGCGTGCATGAACACATACTAATGTAGTATGAGTACACTTTCACAGATGGTAACGTGTTTTTAAATAAAACTCCCTCAGCGGTAGTCTGTCTGGGACGTGTTGCTCTTGTATTTCTTATGAGAAAACAACACACCGTGTCTGGTGGGGTCCTCAAATTTTAGTCAAACTTTTTCCTCTGTAATAATACTTTTGTAAAGATCATAAATTTTTTTGCTAAGTTAATAATAAAATGGCATTTCAGCATTTACGTCTCTCATAGTGTTAACTTGATATTTCATAGAATGATTCCATTTAACAATGAGTCATAAAGGCCTTTATTATCCATTGAAGACTGAAGCAGGCCGAGGCTATATTATTTAGTTTCATTTAAGGTATTAAGTGACCAACAAACCTCAACCAACTCTCGGATTTAAACCCTTGTGAGCCACATCTGTTATAGTACCCCCTGCTCAGGTAGCTGTCGGTCCGTGTTGAATAGCAGGTAGACTTAGGTCTTTCACCCCAAAAAATATAAAAATCCGGGAAAAATGTTTGTTTCCTTTATTCCAATATTGAAAATAGAGTAACATTTAATGTTTCCGCGACACAACCATGTATAAAAATGAACTATTCTTTTCTTTATATATATATATATATATATATATATATATATATATATATATATATTTAAACTGTAGGAATAACAGTAAATATATTTTGGCCTATAAGAAAATTAAAATAAAATCTGAATGGTTGCTTGAGTGATCCCAAAGCTTGGTATGGGATGGTGCTTCTTGGTGTGAAGAGGGGCATTCATATCTGCAATCGGGGAGAACAAAATTTGTCACACACCTCAGGCAGACGTGGGTCTCACATACCCAACTTATACTCACATACCCAACTTATACTCACATACCCAACTTATACTCACATACCCTTATACTGCGGGATCGGAGAGAGCTTGAACTAAATCCCTCACCGCTTGCATGGATACACTGGAATTAGGAAGCTACTGAGAAGAACAAGGCTCCCGGGTATTTAGACGTTAATGAACTAGAAAATGGGACAGGAGGTGGTTCTTTTCAGACCAACTCCTCTACCTGAGCAGGGTTAACTCCTCTACACCACCATGAGTCCATTTGGTTATTCGCTACCACTGTTACAGTAAATGGATTTCTGGGGACTTGTACGTCACTATATAGTCACAAGAATGCAGCACTACATACAGTAAGTCGCTGTTGGATGTGCCCTCTTTCAAAAAAGATGCAGATGTTCAACCCATGCGACAGAGCCAAGATTCCAGGGGCTTGAATGGTGAGTGAATGAGTTCTTTGGCCCATTTTACTGGACATGATGTTAGGTTTGTCCCTATCTTGCTCTCTCCTCCTTGGTTTCTGGACCCTAGGCTCAGCCTCCATCCTGGAGATGGGAGTAGGAGGTTAAGATGATTATGGGAAAGCCAGGAAATAAAGGATAGTGCAAAACTTCTCCTTTTGGTTCATATTATAACAACGTATCCTAGGAATAGTACTTTCAGTGGCTTAACAATTCATGTATTCCTAAACTGAAAGTCCATGCAATATGCGTAAGTTTCACTCCTTGCACACACACTTAACAATTTATAACCGTGTTAAATTAGTCCCAAGCAAGTATATTTCCGATTTCATGGAAGTAGAGTTGGCCCTGGGACCGTTTGTATATAGCTGGTCAAGATATAGGTGGATGGATTTCTCACACGATATTTGTCGAACAGTGAATACAAGATTTTTGGTTGCCCAAAGGTCGACCTGAGGTTGGACCTGTAGGGCTCTCACTTGTTGCTCTTTGTCACCAATGGTGTGGGCTGCAGCTGATGATGGCGCTATTGGTAGTGATCACTATCATGCTGCATCTTCTTCTCGCCATCTTGCCGTCCCATTAGCACACAACACTCTAGCCAGGCGGAACTTAAATACCTTTAATTGTATTCTGGATTCTTCTCCAGGAAGGTAACATTCATGACAACTCATAGAATAGAAAAGTTTGTGAATTAAGAGATTGCTGAGCATAAGATCCCAAGTTCAGTAAAATGGTACTCTGGGGAACTCAGTATTATCATAGTTTTGTCAGATTATTTTAATACTAGCAAAGCATAACCATGTTCTAGGTTAACCGAAGTAATGCTAATCCCTTTGGCCTTTTTCATTTCTTCACTAAACTAGGAAAGATATTTCTCAAATAGGAGAGATTTTGATTAATAACGCGATTAGCGCATATGGGTTATGCAACTAAACTAGTCAGTGATATTTTCTGTTCTAGATTATCACAGAGAAGTTCAGGAAGATCTTTATAAATATTTTGCAGAGTGGTAAGATATGTAAACGAACTGATCTGATCTCTGTATGCACAGGAAAATGATTTATGGTCCAAGCATGTCATACGGACCATGTATTGGCTGGTGGTGGTGGGAGCGAGTGGTGCTGGGAGTGTGGATGCTGATGATATTGGTGCTGACTCAGAGCTACACTGGCAACCTTATAACCTCTTCCTGGCAGTCAGTAACATCAGTAATCCACATGAAGACCTCAGAGATGTAACTGACTTATGCGTTGGGACAATTCTTTTGGAGTATAAAGTGAATACTCCAGATTTTGCAAAATGTTATAATCTAAAGTCTCTTTCTGGAAAAGAATCATATTCTTAGGAGCTAACATTAATGTCAATAATAACTGGAATATATACACTGGTAAATAACCTACAGTTTTCGTCCACATATTTACATATATTTTTCCATTTTTACCTAAATTTCTTCCTGTCATGGAGAATATAAACATTTAAACAAATATCTGAATAATATTCGTAATGTTTTTATGTTTCTTTAACTGTTCACAGTGGCACAAATATGGCCATTACAAATCACACTGTGTAAAATAATATAAGAT
>NC_136961.1:33498827-33561606 GCF_032717465.1 Coenobita brevimanus | reverse complement strand
CCTCACATAGCCATAGATCATCACTGCCACACTTCACACCGTATCATACCTCTCAACTGAAATAGACACACGTAACAGTATCACGCATCACACTGCCACATCACACAGTCATACCACCGACCGCCACATGCCACATTGCAACACCTATCAGTCACACTTTATGCACCCCATATTACAACACCTCACATTACCACACTGCAAACTGCAACACCTATCACTTGCATACATCACACTGTCACACTACACAATGTCACACCTCACAAGGACACATCACTTTCCCGCATCACACAATGCCAAATTTCTCACTGCCATACCACACACCGTCACATTTCACTCTGCCACAAGACACGCTGCCATACTACATACTGTCATACCTCAAATACACACTTCAGTCTGCCACACCTCTAAGTGTTACAGTTCACAATACCAGACCTGACAGTTACACTGCCATAATTCACTCTACCACACCTCTCAGTGCCACAGCAAGCACTTTCATACCATACACTGCTACACCTCTAAGTGTCACAACACAAACTGCCACACCATTCATTTTCACTGTCATACTACACTATCATGTCTTATAAGCAAACATTTCACATTGCCACACCGCCCGTCTTGTACTGCACATTGATATTTCTGTCGCCAAGTTTAGATATTACTGATTTAATAAATATTATCAAACTGTACACAGTTTTCTGTAATGCAACATTATAATACAAGAATCTAACAATGGTTGTTATTCCCACAAAAGGTTCCCACATCGCCCTCATATGGTGGTAACGGCCGATCAGTTCCCGACGCAAACTGTGATGGAGGTGGATGACCCAACGCAGCCTGGAGGCAAGCGGGTCATCGTCCAGGGAGTCATGGAAAATGTGATGCAGCTCATGTCAAGACGAATGAATTTCACGTAGGATGAACTGTTGTCCATTCCATCACGATGAATATCATGATTATCACCAACAGCAGCAGCGCCATCATCATGATTATGATCACCATCAGTATTAGCAGCAGCGCCATCATCATGATTATGATCACCATCAGTATTAGCGTCAGCTGCAGGATCAACATCAGCCTTACTGTATATTTAACTATTTTATAGTAAGAAGAAAATCCACATAGTGGAAGTATAATCACCGTATTGTCAATCAGACCTTGAAAGTTCATATACATGCTGATGTTTCCAAAGCCAGTATTATGATCCAATTTGTCACTGATTCACTATTTTGCCACACACATCGCTTGGAGGAAGTCTTGACAAAAGGATCTCTCAGTATTTCGACATCTATTCATTAACAAACTCTGAGAGAGAGAGAGAGAGAGAGAGAGAGAGAGAGAGAGAGAGAGAGAGAGAGAGAGAGAGAGAGAGAGAGAACTTTTATGGACATTAGGTGAGACAAGGAGATACAGCACATGGGCAGAAAAAATGCAGTCGGGTATACATATACATAAGGAAATAAAAAGAAAATTAAGTACAGGTATCTATAGTGTGTGGAGGGGGGTCCTGTGGGGCGCAAGAAATACCTGTGATGAAGTGGTTTATATTACATACAGTGCTGCTCCAGTTATTATGTATTACTCATGACCTAGCCGGTTCACTGTCAACATGAGTTTATCGCTGCTTCCTTACACTATCATACTCAGTAATCTGATAAGAACTCTTCTGTTGCTTCTCTTTGATGACGATATATTATTCTCCTTATTTCGTGCAGCCTCCAGACGATTTCATTCAACGCTGGAATGATGTATACTGGTCTTATTAATTATCCTACTCTTACTGCCTACCTTCAACCTCTCTCCCTCTTCACCACACTATTGCATCTTTATCTGTTTTCTATCACTACTTCAATGGTCATGGTTTTCTGAACCATTTGCATGTCATACATTTTGCCGAGCGCGCAGCACCTGTATAACAGCAAACTCTTACCCCTTTCCTGTCCAGCTGTCTAATGCAAGAGCTAATGGACACTCCCAGTCCTTCATTTATGCAATAGGTCAGCTCTGGAACTGTCTTCCTCTGTTTGCATTTCCTTATGCAATGTGTCTACACCTCAAAATGAAGGGATATTGAACTGAGCTCTTTTTATTTTTGGAGGGAACACTTTTGCGGACTTTTAGCCTTTGGTTCCTGCATTAAAAAAGAAGAGCTATACATAAAACCTAGGGTTCGAAAAGTTGCTAGTAAGTGGAATACCAGTCTCTTAAAGTTACAAGAGTATAGGTGAAAAGCACGTCATCGGACTGAAGAGGATAGATTCTTCAGACAGTTCAATCTAACTATTTTTACACTCACCAACGTATCATACTGAGAGTGATGTTTCCGAATGATAACAGTTTTACTCCTGTCTTCATTTACTTTCGTTTTATTAATATCTGCATTCAATTTCAGACACCGATCCTTACAAACATATATAATTATGTGAACCAAACTGCAAAGGTGCTCCTTATTATTTAGAGCCCTTATAGCCTCGTCTGTAGCCTAAGTGTCCACTTTCCCCGAGTGTGTTGTTTTGTGCCAGGTACTTCTACTTGAGAGCCGCAGACAGAGCATGGGGCGCCAGGCTGAACAATGGGTCATGGACCGGCATGTTGGGCCTGCTGATGAGGGAGGTAAGCCGAAAACTTCCTGCCGTTTTTCTCATTACTCTTTTTCACTGTCTGTCTTCATTTATGTGGTGTGGTGATGTTGTGGTGTTGTGGATATTGGTGTGCTGATGGTAAGTTGATGGTGGTGTGGTATGTGGTATTTATATTCGTGCTTGAGCAAGCTTCGCGAGCGCGGGAGTTGTATTTGAGTTTTGTGTGTGTGTGTGTGTGTGTGTGTGTGTGTGTGTGTGTGTGTGTGTGTGTGTGTGTGTGTGTAACAAAATAACACAAAGTTTATATTCAGCGTTAACTAAAATTGGTGGAAGGACTGCGAGTAAGCTACTGAGTAAACTTACTGCTCTTAAGAACAATAGGTCAAAGGTTAACATCACATGATTGTCAGACGTTGACACTGGATAATGAACGTAAACATTTTTTTTTGAAATCCAAATTAAGACAAAGTTTGGGGAATGACTGAGGCTAAGGGAAGAACGAAGTATTTAGTTTCTAGATCAACCAATCAAAGGTCAAGATCACAGGGCTAGATCAAAGCTTGATCTGTATGTGTGTATAAAAACAGTTATGTTCTGAATTCAAGCAGTCTTGAAGAAAAGGTTGTAGGTTTAGCAAAGAAAACAACTTGTAGGTCAAAGGTCAAGGTCATAGCACAGGGTCAAAAAAGTTTTTCATCCAGTTTAGACCAGCGTCATAGGTAGACTGTAGCACCGGCTAAACAGGGTGGTACTCCCAAGGTGGCTGGAAATATGATGACAGAGTTGGAGCCCCCACTTCATCAACCCTTGAGACTACAGTAGCTTCATTCTGACCATCCCCCTATGCTGAACATTTTCAGTATTCCAGTAACACAGAGAACAGACTAGCATGTTCTCCAACAGAGGCTCCTCTAACTGTCGACAACAAACCTCGTGCACAATACACACTGTACTTCCTACTAAAAAAAAAAATGCCATCTCAACATCTCAGTGACGAGGAAGAGAGATGCCTGAAACCAATGTCTTACTAGTATATTCTTAATTTCTGCAACATTTCTGGCATTTCCTCTAACTTTCTCTCTGTTGAGCCTCTCTCGTCCTCTAAACCTCATCTTCTCTTCCTCACCAAGAATCAGCTCTCTGAGGCAACTGATTGTAAACTCCTCTCTGTATCCTCCTACTTACTCTATACTCACTTCAAAGCAAAAATTGGCTGTTGTTTGCATGCATGTAACAACATATCTTTCGCTCGTTTTCCTCAAGTTGAATCTTCTGAATTCCCTACTCTCTGGCTTCGATTATCCTGTAATTATCTGACTAAATATATATATGTGTCGTTTACTTATCCCCTAACGCTACTGATTGTGAAAAATTCTCTGGGAATCTCACTTCTAAGATGGAGCACACCCTGTTAACTTCTCCTTTCTCTGAAATCTTCATTCTATATGATTTCAACGTCCACCACCATTTTTAGCTCTTCTTTCCTTTCATTCATGCACCTAGTGAACAAGCCTACATTTTTTCTATCCTTAATGACCTACAGCAGCTTGTACAGCATCCTGTCTGTGTGTTACGTCCCTGTCCCACACCGCCACAGGCTCCACCAGCAGTAGTTCAGTACAGGAAGGATGTTGCCCAGTGAGCTGTTCTTCTTATGGTCTGCCTTTAGCGTACAGTATGAAAGATCAGCTGAGACGTTGTAAATAAACACTGGCCTCTTAAGTTCACTGTTTTTATTTTGCAAATAATTGCACTTAATGCTTTCCAACTTCACTATTCTCACAAGCACTGGAGCTATACAAAGTTTACTGACTGCAGCTACACTTCACTGTTTGCCAACGACAATTCACTATTTTCAGAAGTACAGAAGATAATCGTCACTAATTGCAATAATATTACACTTACTGCTTCACAACAATTAACGACTTTCACAAGCACCGATGATGTATAAACTTCAATGCACTGACACTGCATTACACTCAAACTGAACTGAAAACCGACTGAACTTGAACTAGTCTCTACCCCATCCTTATATAAGCTTGCATTGTACTAGAATGAACTACTTCTCCACAGTTCTGGTGTATTCCAGAGAGAGAGCACAGTTACCAACTCGGAGACAACCAAAACATACCAGTATTCTTACAATATATAAACCTATAAATTATTTAGCATACAAACTTAATTGAATTGCATATTTTAACAACCACATAGCTAAAACATTATTAAAGAAAAAGAGCAAAAAAAATCAGTGCATAACTTACGAAATAACTATGCTCACAATAGCAGGCTAGCTGGCAACTCTGACTCGTAACGGTATAATACCAGGAACATCGAGAAACGTCCAGACGACCTAACTAGCAAATCACGCTTCTTAACAGGTATTTTTGGTTGCCTTGGAGATAGTTCCAGTGTACTTGACCCCTTCCTTACAACTAATCCTTCGGCTTATACTAATAACCTTTTTTCTCTCAGTTGTGCTTCTCCGATCACAACCTTATCACCTTAACCTGTCCTGTTGTTCCAGTAAAGCCTGGGGATCCTCACAAGAAGCAGTGACTGTGGCACTTTGGAGTTGTTGACTGGAAGGCCCTCAGGCAGTACTTCAGTACTTCTTTTTCACTGGAATGATTATTGCCTTAACGGCTGAAAGCCATCTGGGTGTGCTTTGTGTGTTAAGGCCCTTCCGTACGAGAGGCAAATGCCCGACGGGCACTGACCGCTGAGTGTAATTCTATCGCTTTTTAACAGTGTTACCAGATCAACCAGTCCCCGGTAGGCATTGGCCATAACTAGGCGCACCTCTGAGTTGGACCAGACGGCAGAGTGCAGTCAGAGCTGTGGTGAACTTCAGGCAACGTCGGGCAATGGCCTACACTTGGTGCTCCGCATAACTGAGTGCAGTACGGCAACATGGGAAGTAAGAATTGTCGCAGGACAATTAAAGCTAAACGTATAGCTCTGTGTACTGTAATTATTGCTATGTGCATGAAGAAAAAGGACAGTAGACAACAACAGGCAGGAGCATTTCGAGGGTTTGCCCGTGTTTCCTCGTTTATGACGTCATCTACTCTCGTGGCCGCCACCCACCCACAAACTTGGTAACAGTGTTTGCCCGTCGTGCATTTGCCTTTCGTGTGGAAGGGCCTTTACAGAAGTTTTTCTCTTGGACATGGAAGCATACATTTCTTTCTCTAATCCTGTTACTAAATCAAGAAATCCTAGTTTTTTTCACGCTTGTTCTAATGCTGTCCACAACAAGGAAAAGGCCTACAAACGGCAATGGAGCCAACCCATCCCTGAATTTCAACTCTAATATGTTTCTGCCTGGAATTGTGTTAAGTCTGTTCATACCTCTGCTAAAAATAATTTCATTCATATAAAATGCTCTGAACCCTCCAACTCAAACTTTGCCACCCTTTCTGTCACCTTACCAAAAACCTTTCTAACAACTTTACCTCATCATTCTTCCCTCCTCTTTTCCACTCTGATGGCTTTGTTGCCATTTCTTGAACTCATGAAACAGAATGCTTTGCCCAGACTTTCTCCTCCAGTTCCACCTTGGACGGTTCCAGTGCTGTTCCTCCATCGCTTACCCCCTCTGACTCCCTCATGGGTGACATTAAATTTCTTCAGTTGATGCATTTTATGCCATCACTGGTCTCAGTACTAACGGGGCATATGGACTTCATGGGGTCCTTCCTGTTGTCCTCAAGAAAAGTGCTTCTGTACATACACGCTGCCTTGGTATACTCTTTTGCCTCTGTCTGTCAATTTCTACAGTTGGCCACAATGAACGGGATACACTTTTTCCAAGGTTGTGGAAGGCTGTGACTTACAGCAACCCCTACTACGAAGTAGTATTATTTTATGAATGAAGCTCCCACCATTCTTTAGATGGGCTTGTAACATGTTACAGGTGGTGATTGGCTGACACACAAGTGTCTGCTTCTGCTGTATATATTTACACACAGTGTTTTAGGTCTGCCCCCATTCACGTTTGTGATCCAACACTGAATTTTTAATTGCAAAATATAACGTCGATTGAACGAAAATTTTTATAGCAGACGTAAGAAACTCACTCCTAAACAGAACAACTGATGGCACTGCAGCACCTGCCTCATAAGCTCATGATCAGCAGCTCAAAAAGGAAACTTCGAACATAATATAGCTGTTGAATTAACGATTGCTTTAGTTCTTCAACGCAAATTTTGCAGAGGATTTTGTAGGAAAAAAATATGCAGGTTTCTGTAAAATCAAATGAATTACACAAATTCATCTGAAGACATTACAGAAGTAAAAGGAAAGTAGGTCATAGGGATACATCGATGAGATATCCTGGTGGTGCATAAAGGGTGTGCACAGGCATCTTCACACACACACACACACACACACACACACACACACACACACACACAGGAGTTAAGGAGTTAAGACAAGGGATAAAGGTAGAAAACAGGACTATAATTTCTACCAGGAACTAACTGGATGAAATGGAAAAATGTAAAAAAACTAACAGAGAGGGTGAATAACTTGGAGAAGGCTTTTCAGAGTGAAATGAATGAAATTAAGATGTAACTGCGCATGAGGAAGGAGGAAAATGAAAAATTCATAAAGGAAGTGAGCAAAAAAGACAAAACAATAGATGAGCTCTCAGCTGAGGTGGGTTCATTTAGAAGGAAGTTTAGTGAAATGGCAAGTAAAGTTGTCAACCATGAGAGTATTATGGGGGAGTTCAGAAATGATACAGAGACAATTAGGGAAGCAAGCAGTCTGATAGACCAAAGCAGTCATCATGCAGAGAAGATAAAACAGGTGAATGAAGTGATGCAAAGTTACAAAGGTGATGTGGAAACTATCTATCTATCTATTCCCAGACGCCTCAATCCCGTTCGAGGTGGCAACAAACAAATCGCCTGCACGTCGCCCTGTCCCCCGCCATTTCACTGCCCCGCTCCCAACTCATCCCCCCCCTCTCTCATATACCTCTCCACCCCATCCCTCCATCTAATCCTCGACCTCCCCCCTCCCTCTTCCCCCCGCCACCTCACTCAAATACACTCTGTTCGTCAGTCTTTCACCCTCCATCCTCTCCACATGGCCAAACCACTTCAGTGTATTCCTCCTAACGTTTCCTATCACATCCACATCCACACCACAACGCTCCTTTATATTCTCATTGGTCAGCCTGTCTCTCCTGGTGACTCCACAGGCTTCTCTTAAATAACTCATTTCCACTGCTTGTGTCCTTCCAGGAACGTCCAAGCTTCACATCCATACGTTAGAGTTGATATCACAATACTGTCATGTAGTAACTTTTTCACTTCCATGCTCACTTCCATGCTTCTTATCACTGCTTTCAAAGAACCAGCAACCTTTCTTCCCTGCTGTATCCTTTCAAGCACTTCACCCTCCAAACCTCCATCCTTACTCATCACACTCTCCAGGTACTTAAACGTACTCACATTTTCCAATTCCTCACCATCCAACCTTGCTGTACATTCACTGACTTCACCTCTCTCAAAGACCGTCACTTTACTCTTCCCTAAATTCACCTTTAGATTCCGTTTCTTACACACACTCCCAAACTCATCCACCAAGCCTTGCAGCTCTCCTTCGTCTTTACTCAATACCACAGTATCATCTGCAAACAACAGTACAGGAAGTTTCCAAATACTACCATCTCTCACCAGGGCCACTCCAACATCCACTACCATACCTTGAACCTCTTTTATTACCCCATCCATGTACAGATTGAACAACCATGGAGGCATGACACATCCCTGTTTCAACCCAACCTTAAAAGAGAAAAATTCACTCAGTTCACCATCCTTACGCACTGCAACCTTAGCACCATCATACATACTCCTCACAGCATTCAACAACTTCCCATCTACTCCATATATTCTTAATACTTTCCACAATCCTTGTCTATCCACCCTGTCATATGCTTTCTCCAAATCCATGAAAGCTGCATACAAATTCTTTCCCTTCTCTAGAAACTTTTCCACTAAAGATCTAAGAATGAATATCTGATCTACACAACCTCTTCCCATCCTAAAGCCTCCCTGTTCTTCTCCAACTAATTCCTCTGTTCTTTCTCTAACTCAGTCAATAAGTATCCTACCATACACTTTTCCTATTATACTAAGAAGACAGATGCCCTTATGATTACCACACACTTCTTTTTCCCCTTTTCCTTTGTACAAGGGAATAATTATACCTGACTTCCAATCCTTCGGGACTCTACCTTCCTCCCAGGCCAATCTGCATATTTTCCACATCCATTCTACTACTCTCTCTCCCTCATACTTCAGCGTTTCACCACACACCCCATCAATTCCTGGGGCTTTCCCTAATTTAACTTTCCTCATTGCTTCCACAACTTCTATCCTACTGATTTCTTCCTGTCTTCTCACCTCCCTCCTCCTCCCAGCCATTCCCCAGCCACTTATACTCGCATTACTTCCATCCTCTATGTTCAACAATTCCTTAAAGTGTTCTCTCCATCTGCTCACTTTTTCTCCCTTCTCCACCAGTAATCTACCATTTTTATCTTTCACTCCCCTGCTAACTTCACTTCCACCCTGTCTTACTCTTTTCACCTCTTTCCAGAACATTTTCTTAGTCTCTCCACTTTACACTCAAGTTCCTTCCAAATTCCTCATCTGCTCTCTTCTTACTCTCTCTTACTAATCTTTTCACCTCTCTCTTTCTTTCTACATATAACTCTCTCTTCCGCCTCTCAACTTCTTCCACACCCCTATTTCTCATCCATTCATTGTATGCTTTCTTCTTTTGTGCCACAGCCTGTCTTTCTTCTTCATTCCACCACGCTGTTCCTTGCACACCCCTCCATCTTCTCTTCATCCCACACACCACATCACATGCTGCACATATTTCTTCTGTAAATATCCTGCACACACCTTCCACGTCCCCCATCTGTTCCAATTCATATTTGCCCAATCGTTCCTCCACTTCTCTCTTATACTCTTCCTTTTTCTCATCCTCTTGTAACCCTTCCACTCTCCTTACAAATACTCCTTCTTCCCGTGCCTCCCTTCTTCTATTTCTCCATCCTAATTGGACATTGATTTTGGCCACCACCACATTTGCCCTCTGGACAAATGTGGAAGTGTGCATAGAAACTACATATGTTGAAATGGTGAAAGTAAGGAAAGACTTTGAAATAAAAGTTGAAAAAAATAATAAAAGACAACCCCAAATTGGTCAAAGATTCAGTGGATATCAACAGATCTACTGTAATCACTGGTATAGATGAGGAAGAAAAAAAAAATCGAGACGAAAAGTAGATGGCAAATATAATGAGCATATTGAAGGGAGTATCAGAGGAAATTTGTGATAAAGATATAGAAGAACACAAAAGGCTTGGGAAATATGAGAGAAATAAGTCAAGGCCACTGAAAGTAACCTTCCAGAGTGTGAATACTGTGGAGGGAATACTAAAAAATGCAAACAAACTCATGGAAAAAGAAGTTTTTAAGAAAGTATGGATAAATAGATGCCAAGCTCAGGAGGAATTGGGAATAGTAAAGAATAGGGAGGAGGTAAAAAACAAAGAATGAGGGAAGATTAGAGGAAGAGAAGAGTAAATTTTTTACAAAGTAATTGGATTGCAGGTACGAAAGTAGTACATAACCAACAGGATATAAGAAGGAGGAAGTAGACTCAAGTTATGGCAGGTATGTAAACAAGATGGTTAAGTTGATGTACTCAAATGCAGATATAGATTGGTGTTTAAATTATTAGAAATGGAAGACTATACCAGAGAAAAGGAACCACATATCACTTGCCTAACTGAAACAAAATTAACCCCAAATACATCAAACAATGCCCTATGCAGAGGAATATAATATATGGAGAAAACACAGAAATTTAAGAAAAGGAGGGGGAATCATAATCTTAACAAGGAAAAATCTACATGTCAAAGAAATAAAAATAGATATACCATCACAAGTAGAACTGATTGCATTGAAGATTAACACATCTGAAGGGAAATTAATGTGGCAAATTTATACATGCTGCCCAAAACAAACACTTGGGAAAGAGACGAATATGAAGACCTGGTAGAAAGTACAATTCAGAGTTTAAGAACATTACTACATAGAATGGAAGAGGAATCTGAAAGAATTTTATTAACTGGAGATTTCAATGCAAATATAAATTGGAATACTCTAGATGTAAGAAGCCACGAAAGATGTTGGGAACAAAAGCTCTTGGATCTAATGCAGGAACTTTTCCTAACACAGCATGTAAAGGAAAGCACCAGAAATAGAGGACTTTATAATCCATCAGTACTAGATCTTATATTTACTAGGCAAGAAAATGATATTAACAATATAATGTACCACCCTCCATTCGGCAAAAGCGACCATGCAGTATTAAAATGCAACTTTAGGATTGCATATGACATAGTTGCCAGTAATGACAGTTACACAAAGAGTCTAAGCTGCAAAAAAGGCAACTATCATGACTTGAAGAAGTACTTCTTAGAAACAGATTGGGAAAAGGAGCTTAGAGGACAAGATTTATATATTATATATAGAAAATTCTGTGATGTGTATCAAATAGGAGTCCAAATTTACATCCCTCAGCACAAAGAAACATAAATGAAAATAAATAAATGGTTTAATACAGAATGTAAAAAATCAAACAGAAAAGGAGACTTGCGGTGGAAAAGATACAAGAGACACAATAGGGAGAGCGCATATAACAACTATAAACAGGCAAGAAATAATTATACAAAGAAAAGGAGGGTGGTTCAACGAGTGTTTGAGGAAAACATTATAAATAAAAGTAGTGATCAACATAATCTATTTTATAGCTACGTCTGAAGCAAAACCTAAGTTAAAGATAAAATACAGTCCATTAAGCATGAGGAGATCATCTATACACAAGAGAAAGATATTTGTGAAGTACTAAAAAAAAAACTTCCAATCAGATTTTACAAAAGAAAATAATTTTGAAAGAAATGATATGGAACATCCATGCCCACACATATTACCAGATATAGAAATACCAGAAAAAGAAGTATGGGAAGAGCTAAGTAAATCTGACAAAGGAAAAGCATATGGTCCTGACGAAATTTCAGGTTGAGTGGTGCATGATTGTGCACAAGAGTTATGCAGACCATTGTATTTAATATTCAAGGAGTCCTTAGGTCAAGTTAAATTGCCTGATATTTAGAAGAAAGCAAACATTGTTCCCCTGTTCAAGAAAGGGAATAGATAGAATCCACTCAATTACCGACCAGTATCACTGACCAGTGTACTAAGATACTAGAAAAGCTTTTAAGAAAAGTTTGGGTAAACCATCTAGAAGAACACAGTATGATAACAGAAACGTAGTTCGGTTTTAGGAAGGGGAAATCATGTGTTAGTAATCTATTAATCTACTGTGACAGAGTTACAGAAACATTACAGAAAAGAGAAGGATGGATGTACAGTATCCATTTGGCTTTCAAGAAAGCATCTGACAGAGCACCACTCCAAAGACTTTTATGGAAACTGTACCATCAAGGAGGTATCCAATGCAACCTTTACTATTGGATGCAGGATTATCTCAGAAAAAGATAAATCAGAACAGCACTAAGAGGAAATTACTCATTAAGGAGGGACGTGACTGGTGGAGTTCCACAGGGTCAGTGCTGGCACCAATTATGTTTTTAGTATATAGAAATGACATAGACAGTAACACTAGAAATGGAAGCTATCTAAATATGTTTGTGGATGATACAAAAATACAAGGGAAAATTACTAACACAGATTCTTGCAAAGATTCTACAAGAAGAATTAACTATGCTTCATGAATGGAGCAATAAATGACAAACGGAATATAATGAGAACAAGTGGAATGTAATTTAGCTTGGTAAAAGTGAGAAAACACCAGACTGGGATTATAAGTTAAGAAAATACACATTACACTTATCAGAAAGGGAGAAGGCTCTAGGAGTGATTATTAGTAACAGACTATCTCCGGCTGATAACATCAGTGACAAGGCACGTAACATGTAGACACTGCTTGCTAATATGAAAATATCATTCACATACATAAATGAAGAGATATGATGCTGAGAAAGATAATAACATCATTCATCAGACCAACCCTGGAGAATGCATCAGTCTGGAATCCTTATCTCAAAAAACACGTAATTGTACATAAGATTGAAAAAGTACAAAGGGCAACTACAAGATGGATACCAAGCTTAAGGGATGTAAGCTACAATGAAAGACTAGAAAAATTGAATCTACCATCATTACAGGGGAGAAAGAAAAGAGGAGACATGATGATGCTATATAAATGCATCTCAGGGAAAGAGAAAATAGAAATAAATCAATATATAACCTATGAGCAAGCATCAGCAAGGGGACAAGCAAAAAAAAATACATAAAAAGGGAGGTGATAAAGACATATGGAAATTCAGTTTCCCAAATAAGGCAACTGATCAGTGGAATACACTACCGAATGAAACAGTGAGTGCCAAAACTATTCATAAATTTAACGCTACGTATGATAAAAATGATTTAATACACGGGACATTACGAGACTGACTGATTCCTGTAAAAATACGGTTAGGTAAGTACAATTAGGTAAGAGCTCACAGAACGATACAAACAAGTTCCTCTCGAGTTGGTCGTCAATAAACCTTCGATCAGCGTCTTTTAACAATATTATGTGGAAGCCGTAGGAATTAGTTTATAATCAAATGAATGTTGCACTGTCATAAGTGAAGACATCTTGACCTGTAGGTCTCGATCAAGCATTATGCAATATTCTGTTGAGTGTGCTGGCCAAGTTACGCAATATTCTGTTAAACACTAACTGATATTATATCTGTAGTCCATTCCTTCGTCTCCTTTATTTTCCTTACTCTTACATTGAAATACTCCTCTCATCTTCACATTATGCTCGGAACCCGCAGACTGTTATCTGTTCTGCTTGCCTCCCAGGACATTTCAACTCTCCATCAGGCTTGAATATTTTAAGTTTGCCTTCTTGCTTTTTTCTTCCTTGTAGTATAAATTTGTTCATGTTACGTTTAAGCAGATGTATGGAGAGGCACTCTTAGGTTAGTGATGAAGATCTTGCCATGTAAAGGTGATAAACCGATCATCTGAAAACATTCTAACACATCAGAACTATTACTGTAGCCTTCATTTGGCACCAGAGTACCATCTAACCAGCAATGTTTGCGAATCTTCGATTCACCCTGAGGTGCGAAGCTCAGTATCCTTTTCAAGATACTGACAGGAATATACTGTGTTATTTTTGTTAAAAGCATCTGTGATGCATGGATAATACTAACTGCATTCGGTCCTCGACTGTCCGGTCATATCCCAACTTTCTATCATTTAGGCTATATGCAAGCTCTTTATACCATAAATGCTGCTTTTTCTATTTGTGTGACATCCCTGTGTGTGGGTAAAGCTGCAAGCCATCTTGTGGTGAACTGAGCTTAGTTGCCGGGTGGGCAACCTGGTGGACAGGGATGGGTGCATTGGCTGGGTAGGCAGATGGGCTTGATGGAGGGGGTGGGTGATTTTAGTGGGTGTGGTGGGCAAAGTGGGTGGACTGGGCAAGAGGGGTGGGGTGCATGGTAGGATGGGCGCGGATTGGTGAATACACGTGCAGGTTCCTGGAGAAGCCAGGAGATAGCCTTATTACACTGGTCGATTGAGTTGGTGTATGGGTGGGATGATTGGTGTGTTGGTGGGCGGGTAGCAGGGGAAAAATAGGTCTACTGGGGAACAGATGTATGGGGACTCACAGATGAAATGGGACGATGGGTTAGTCTCCTTGAAGGAAGAGAGTCCAAGTGTACACATAGGTCCAGATGTTATAAGTGGTTGATGAAGGAAGTAGGTCTGTGGGTGAAACTGGGTTAAGTTAGGGATTTAGTGTCTCCATGAGTGACGGTAGGTCAGTGGAGAAAAAAAAACTGGTCCATGTACAATATAGGTACTGGATGGCAAACTGGTCCATATTGAAAACAGGGTCATGAGAAACACTGGTCATGTGAGGGAAAGGAAGTCCAGGGAGAAAAAAATGGGTCAATGGTAGACAATATGCCCAAGGTAGAATGTAGGGCCATGGAGTAAAATAGATTCGTGAGGTAAGTGACTGGGGAAGCTAGGTCAGTAGGGGGTAATATGAGTCCATGAGTCCATACGTGGTTGAGGATATCAGGTCCATAGGATGAAAATAGGGTCACGGGGTAAAAATGATCCATGGGAGAAGATAGGTACATGGGGACAAACTGTCTATTGGAAAAACACATCCCTGGAGGACAATAGGTCCATTGGGCAAAAGCAGGTCCAAGAGGGATATGGATCCAGAGGGGAAAATGGGTCCAAGGGGGAAAGTAAGTCAACAGAGAAACATAGGTTAGTGGAATGGAAATATGCCCATTGTGGAATATAGGTAGGGTGATATGACCTCTAGGGATTGTAGTTGGGGTTGGGCTTACATAGTAGGAGCAGGAGAAAGACATAGTGTCTTTGCAATGTAACAATGATCTCCTTGCTCTGTGATGGCAAGACAAGCATGATGTGCACATGCTATCAACTGTGCACACAGGTGCTCTCGTCAACACAGGGAAAGAAGATTGTGTGACAGGCAAGCTTGTTCAAAAACCAATGGAATCACAGACAACAATCGTAACATGCACTTGATCGATAAAAGTGACATGCAGATTGGTAATGTGGAGTGCATTCGTCTTTGGATCAAGTGGTACAAGAAACTCATTTTCCACTTGATAGACATGTGCGTGTTGAATGCGCATCACTGCTACTGCCAGAAAACTGGAAAGACGATCTTGATGAGCAAGTTCGTGCATGATTGTGTGTTTGAGCTACTGCGGGAGTATTGTCACCAATCGGCAGACCCACAGGGGCATACAAGTGTGGTAAAAGACACACCAGATTGACTTGCTGCAAAGGATAGGGCGGCACAGCACTACATGGTGAAGTTGCTGCTACCCACTGAAGCACAAGGTATGGCTAGAGGGTCAAGAAGTGCACAGTTGTGCTGCCATGTTTGTGCAACAACAGAAAGGTGGCAACGAGAGCAAATGCTCACCATTTGGCAGTGCAATGCATGCAAGGTGCTCCTCTGCCCTCTGTGCTTCCCTGAGTATCATTCCTTGGCGAGGTACCAGTTAACCCGTCACGTCCCGAGGTTTTCCGCACCTCCGACATCCCCCAATCCTGAGGTATTTTAAATTTTTTTTTTTTTTTGGCTAAAACCTCCGCTTTTGGTGAGAAACATCGAAAATTCATAGTGAAATCACTCACCTGAGGTCTAAAATACTCGATCCAGGTACCAGTACCTCAATACCTGACTGGGTTTTCTAACAGGCTGGCACCAAAGAAAACGAGTTCTATGGGAGGATAACTATTTCACACAACTCATAAACGGTATTTATTTATTTACTTGGTACAAATTTTTATGTAGTATGAGAGTATATTGGTTTTCAAGCAGTAATATAAGCATTATAAGCATTGTTTCACTCACTAACTAATCACCATACCTGACCTTCTTTTGCCACATTACCCGATCATTATTTCTGACTGTTTCTTCTTCTAATGCTATGTAAACTTTGTCCTCCACATTGTCATCGATTGGGGAATCACTCTGGCCCTGAATATCTTTACTGGCCAGGTCACTGGTAACAGGTGAATTGCCGAGACAAAGGCGTGAGGGGGGGAGGGGGGGAGGTTATGCGGTGTAAGGCATTGTCCCTGCTTGGCATCTTGTAGAGGAATAGAGGAAGGTGTCCCGTGTATACGTATGAAAAATCACGCGTGAAAATTGAAAATTGTGCAAATTAGTGACTTTGCAATTGCACGACGTACCAGTACGGAGCCGGGACTGGCAAATGCAAAATGTTGCAACGTATCCATACGTCGACGGGACGGGGCGGGTTAAGTGACTGAGTAAATAGTGCAATGTAATTATAAGTGTGACTGTAAATAACTTTGTTTACTGTAGTGTTTATTTAAAAAAGTATCGAATTGCAACAGTGACAGGCAGAAGTAAGTGTTTGGAAAAGTAAGGGAAAGTAAGTCAGCCTCGAAGACAAAATGAGATTCAGAGACAGTGACTTATCTATGTTTACTTCTGACCTGCGAAGGGAGGGCAGAGAGGTGTAAATGTTGGCCTGGCCTGACTCCACAACTCGCACTATGCTCAAGAGATGTGTATTTATTTATTTTTGTTTCATCCCTTTAGTGTATTATGTTTGCCTCCATCTATTTTCCATTACTGTTTTCCATTCCTGTTGCTCTTGTATTTGATTGTGAAATCCTCATATTCGATGTTGAATGCTGCTGAAACATATTTACAAGCACAGGTCACCAAAATGCTTTCTCTAATTTGACCATGCTAATCTTAGACAATATCGTCTTTTGACAGTGTGAAGTTTCCAAAGAAAGACAAAGTGAGAACCAATACCTCGACCCAGGCAGAAAATATCATCTTTCTCCTCCCTTGCGTCATACAGACAGCAACTAACGTTACGATATTAACAAATTACAGGATAAACAAGTAATACGTGAATATACACCCTTGTGCAAATTAACTGAAACAAGCTGGTAAATGTATACCCTTGTGCCCCACTCGATCTATATGTCCGTATGTTTGCTAATAGGTTCATTGGTTGCTTATTATGATTGACATGGGCCCAATTTATCCCTTATGCACAACTTTCAACATTTTTCCAGGTTGACTGAAGCATTGCTTTAAAATATCACTACTGTTTCAAATACTGGTTGAGTTGTATGTACATGAGTGATGTGATGGATGTAACACCATGAAAATGCATAAAGATCATAAACTTGCAAGAACACACGGGAATGATCTTTAGAGAACTGCGGAGTCAGTCCTGCAGCCATGAGTCGTATCATCAAGTTGAAGAATGACACTGGTACGATCTCACCAAACCGGAAGGGTAAATGTGGCCGTAAGAGGAAAGCAGAGAGGGACGATGTTTAAGCAGTAAGAGTTAGCTAAAAAGACCCTCGGAAGACCAGCGATGCCTTGAAGAGAGACTTCGAAGATAAAGGTATACAAGTAAGTTCGTCCATTGTCCAAAGACAACTGCTAGAAGTCAGTCCAAAAGCTCGTTGGCCTGTTAAGAAGCAACTCCTCCTTGAGACTATGCAAAAGAAATGGTAGAAATGGGCCCTGAAGTTCAAAAACTGGACAAAGGAGTAGTGGAGAAAGGTGCTGTTCAGTGATGAAAGTCATTTCTTTGTCCAGGGCCAGAGAAGTCAGCATGTACAGAGATCAACAGGAGAGAAGCTTCGTGAGGCTCATATCGACCAGTCCATGAAACACCCTCAGAAGAAAATGTTTTGGGGATGTTTCAGTTATGACGTCAGAAGCTTGCATCCAGTCGAAGGCATGATGCGATCACCACAGTACATCGGAATTATTCAGAACAGAGTGGTTCCACGGCTAGAAAAGACATCGACTGATGGGACTGGCATCTTTCAGCTGGATTTAGCCCCATTCCACACATCGAAAATAGTGAAAAATTTCATGAATATGAAAAGGACTGAGGTGCTGGAATGGCCTGGCAACTCCCCAGACTTGAACCTGATAGAGAATCTGTTGTCAGTCTAATGCAACGCCTCCATGGAATGGACTGTACAACGAAAGAGAAGCTGATTCAGACTTTGATTAAAGTGTGGTATAGGGACCCTAGGATCACTAGTGATTGCTCAAAATTAGTGGACTCTGCCAACTCGTGTCAAAGTACTTCTGAAGAACCAAGGAGGTCATATCCTATACTGAGGTATCGATATATATGAATGTAATAAAACGATGGATGATGTTTGACGCATTTATATATCCTATCTTGAGTGTATAGTTGTTTCAATTAATTTGCACAAGGGTGTAAGAGAAGAATACTTTTTTGGGGGGCTATGTTTAAGTATTTGTTCCGGATTTTTTGGGTACTGTTTTGGAGCATTTTACATATCACTTGCCTTGCACTAGCATTTCACCATTGTTTTAGGAATACATGTGATGTCCGTGTGGCTGGAAATGCCTACACTCCCTTATCACTAGTCAGCTTAGGTCAGATGCTAATCACTGCTTGTCTGGACTTTCAACCCCCACGGGAGACCATGTACACTTTCTGACGACATTTTTCTCGTTAAGGTCAAAAAATAGAATCTCTCACTCTCTTTTCCCACAAACTCCACCACCCAGGCGAAAAAAAAATAACTCGATACTATCACAAACATATACACCCCAAAAGTGAAAATAAATTCATAATTTTTTCCTATTCAAACCTCACGTACTATATACTGATATACTGCTTAATACACATATCTTGTCATTTCGCATCACTTGAGCACCAATGACAATGTTTTTGCATAATACAGTATATATATATATATATATATATATATATATATATATATATGTATATATATATATATATATATATGTGTGTGTGTGTGTGTGTGTGTGTTGCACTGCGGGAAGACCACGCTGGGGTCAATATCATCTACCGATATTTTCGTAACTTCTGCATTCAACTGCACGCCACAAGATGAGCCTAGGAAGATGAAATTTGCACTGGAAGGTGCATTGGAACTTGCTCTTCAATATGGCAAAAAAAGGTCGATTTTTGTAACTACGAAAAATGGCCTTGGGATCGGCCTGTTGGGCACGGAAATCTCCACACATTAGGCCACAGAGGGTTAATGGCAAGCAACTTATAACGTAAGTGTGTTGGAAGTAAGTAAACGGAGGTTCCCTCCAGCGAATCAGTGCATATAGTTTCCTGTTCCCATTATGTATCATCCTCTGGAAACATCTGAAAGACTGGGGATACGACCGGACAAGCAGGGACCTAATGTAATTAGCATTATACATGCATGACAAATTTATGTAATATTAATCACACAGTGTATTCCTGTCAGTACCTTGGAAAGGATAAGGAGCTTCACACAATAAAGTGCGTGGCAAGATTCATAACAACTGATGAGGAGACTAAACTGTGGTGCCAAGAAAAGGTTATTTGTGGTCATAACATTTCCAGTTCATTTAATTCATAAATTATTGTGTTTTCAAAGTGTAAACTGGTTAATAGAAAATGCAGCTACGGGTCATTCTCTGTCACACACACGTGCACGCGTGCATGAACACATACTAATGTAGTATGAGTACATTTTCACAGATGGTAACCTGTTTTTAAATAAAACTCCCTCAGCAGTAGTCTGTCTGGGACGTGTTGCTCTTGTATTTCTTATGAGCAAACAACACACCGTGACTGGTGGGGTCTTCAAAATTTAGTCAGACTTTTCCCTCTGTAATGATACTTTTGTAAAGATCATAAGTTTTTTTGCTAAGTTAATAATAAAATGGCATTTCAGCATTTACGTCTCTCATAGTGTTAACTTGATATTTCATGGAATGATTCCATTTAACAATGAGTCATAAAGGCCTTTATTACCCATTGAAGACTGAAGCAAGCCAAGGCTATATTATTTAGTTTCATTTAAGGTATTACGTGACCAACAAACCTCAACCAACTCTCGGATTTAAACCCTTGTGAGCCACATCTGTTATAGTTCCCCCTGCTCAGGTAGATGTCAGTCCGTGTTGCATAGCAGGTAGACTTAGGTCTTTCACCCCCAAAAATATAAAAATCCGGGAAAAATGTTTGTTTCCTTTATTCCAATACTGAAAACAGAGTAACATTTAATGTTACCGCAACACAACCATGTATAAAAATGAACTATTCTTTTCTTTTTATATTTATATATATATATTTTTTATAAAACTGTACAAATAACAGTAAATATATTTTGGCCTATAAGAAAATTAAAATAAAATCTGAATGGTTGCTTGAGTGATCCCAAAGCTTGGTATGGGATGGTGCTTCTTGGTGTGAAGAGGGGCATTCATATCTGCAATCAGGGAGAACAAAATTTATCACACACCTCAGGCAGACGTGGGTCTCACATACCCAACTTATACTCACATACCCAACTTATACTCACATACCCAACTTATACTCACATACCCTGATACTGCGGAAATGGAGAGAGCTTGAAGTAACTCCCTCACCCCTTGCATGGATACACAGAATTAGGAAGCTACTGAGAAGAACACGGCTCCCGGCTATTTAGAAGTTAATGAACTAGAAAATGGGACAGGAGGTGGTTCTTTCAGACCAACCTCTACCTGAGCAGGGTTAACCCTCTACACCACCATGAGTCCATTTGGTTATTCGGCTACCGCCTGTTACAGTAAATGGATTTCTGGGGACTTGTACGTCACTATATAGTCACAAGAATGCAGCACTACATACAGTAAGTCGCTGTTGGATGCCCTTTCAAAAAAAGATGCAGATGTTCAACCCATGCGACAAAGCCAAGATTCCAGGGGCTTGAATGGTGAGTGAATGAGTCTTTGGCCCATTTTACTGGACATGATGTTAGGTTTGTCCCTATCTTGCTCTCTCCTCCTTGGTTTCTGGACCCTAGCTCAGCCCATCCTGAGATGGGAGTAGGAGGTTAAGATGATTATGGAAAGCCAGGAAATAAAGGATAGTGCAAAACTTCCTTTTGGTTCATATTATAACAACGTATCCTGGGAATAGTACTTTCAGTGGCTTAACAGTTCATGTATTCCTAAACTGAAAGTCCGTGCAATATGCGTAAGTTTCACTCCTTGCACACACTTAACAATTTATAACCATGTTAAATTAGTCCCAAGCAAGTATATTTCCGATTTCAGGAAGTAGAGTTGGCCCTGGGACCGTTTGCATATAGCTGGTCAAGATATAGGTGGATGGATTTCTCACGATATTTGTCGAACAGTGAATACAAGATTTTTGCTGCCCGTGGTCGACCTGAGGTTGACCCGTGGGGCTTCCTGCTGCCTTTGTCACCAATGGTGTGGGCTGCGCTGATGATGGCGCTATTGGTAGTGATCACTATCATGCTGCATCTGCCATCTTGCCGTCCCATTAGCACACAACACTCAGCCAGGCGGAACTTAAATACCTTTAATTGTATTCGGATTCTTCTCCAGGAAGGTAACATTCATGACAACTATGAATAGAAAAGTTTGTGAATTAAGAGATTGCTGAGCATAAGATCCCAAGTTCAGTAGGTACTCAGGGAACTCAGTATTATCATAGTTTTGTCAGATTATTTTAATACTAGCAAAGCATAACCAGAGGTTAACCGAAGTAATGCTAATCCCTTGGCCTTTTTCATTTCTTCACTAAACTAGGAAAGATATTTCTCAAATAGGAGAGATTTGATTAATAACGCATTAGCACATATGGGTTATGCAACTAAACTAGTCAGTGATATTTTCTGTTCTAGATTATCACAGAGAAGTTCAGGAAGATCTTTATAAATATTTTGCAGAGTGGTAAGATATGTAAACACAACTGATCTGATCTCTGTATGCACATGAAAATGTTTTATGTCCAAACAGACATACGGACAACTACAGGCTGGTGGTGGTGGGAGCGAGTGGTGCTGGGAGTGTGGATGCTGATGATATTGGTGCTGACTCAGAGCTACACTGGCAACCTTATGTCCCTCCTGGCAGTCAGACACATCAGTAATCCATACGAAGACCTCAGAGATGTAATTGACTCTGGCGTTGGGATAATTCTTTTGGAGTATAATGTGAATACTCCGTATTTCCGGGTAAATATTATAATTTAAAGCCTCCTTCTGGAAAATAACCACATTCTTAAGAGCTAACATTAATGTCACAAATAAATCAGAACATGTACACTGCAATAACCTACAGTTTTCGTCCACATATTTACATATATTTTTCCATTTTTACCGAAATTTCTTCCGTCAAGGAGAATATAAATATTTAAACAAATATCTGAATAATATTCGTACTTTTTTATGTTCTTTTAACTGTTCACAGTGCACAACATGGCCATTACAAATCACACTGTGTAAAATAATATAAGATGGTGGCTCAACAGAATCTAGACTTGGAGTTCCCAGCGAAGAGAATGAGGATTATAAATACCAAACATCAGGTCCTTTCCAGATGAAGCCCAAATGAGGTGTTCTTGAACTCCATCAATCCAAATATTCATTTTTGCGATATGCGCGACCTTTCCTCCAAGTTCCTCTTTGCTGAACACCACCTCTCTTCCTCTCAACCCTACCTTTTCCATAAGGTAAAACAACCGTCATAGGCTTTTGATAGCAAGCCACTGAATCCTCCCTAATTTAAACAGTCATTGTAAAGACAAGGAGGTTGTGGTGTGTACTTGTCTGTATGCAAAAAACTACCTAGCTCTCGTATTCCTGAACTTGAGTCTTCTGTATTCTTGACATTATGTCTTCGGCCATTCTGCCACCCTCTTAAAGAATATACCGTGCCTCTGTTGTTATCTTATGCTTAAATGTTACTATCTATACAAAATACTTTGACCATTTTATACCTAAAGAGGACCGTATTTATTCCTCTTCTCATATTTGTCTCTGAAATTATAATTTCAGATAATCCCAATACTCATCACTAACTTTGACTCTCTTCTTCATTCGTTGAGCCAACTAGTAAAGACGCCAACATCTTTTCCTAATGACCTGTTGCAGCTTGAACAACACCCTACCTGTATTAAAGACCGTTTTAGAGAGACTGAATATATTGTACCTTTTTCTTACAACTAGTTCTTCTGATTATAATCAGTCTTACGCTCCATGGGGCTCTTCCAGTTAGATTCATATTTCAGTAATCTATACTATTGTTCCAAGAAGGCCTGTGAAACCTCCTAAGGAGCGATGTCAGTAGTTTTTTAGTGCCGTGATATGGGTAGCCTTGATGAAATATTTCCTTGCTAGTCCATGGATGGATCATAGCTTCCTTGTTTAAGAGCCGCCAAAGTGTATCATATGCATTAACCAAATTATTTTGTAGACCAGAGAATCATATTTCTTTTGTCTTACCTTTTATCGGGTTAAAAAAGAAATGAAATTAAATTACCTTTTTCTAGCACTGTCCTAATAGGGGGTGGATTCAAGAGGTGGTGGGATCTGTTTACCTCTGAAGCTCATTGGTTCAACTGTATATTTCTTGCCAGAACTGTTTCAGATCTGATATTCATATTTCTAGAGATAATTAAATCCAAATGATCATAAGCTTAGATTCTTCCCACTCTCTCTGGCACATTGTCATAAGCCACTAGAATAAATATACTTCGTCGTCTTTCCCTCTTCTTTGCCGACTGATGGACTTGAAAATACAGTATTTGTCCGACTGACTAGGCTGAAATCTTTGCCAGAACATCCTCCTAGCATTGCACATTGAATCATTGCGATGTTATTCCTTCGTTTCTCCTTCACCCTCTTTTGACTTCCTCATGCATGTCAGAAAAATATCTTCCAAAGATGTACTTTCTGTCCTCATTTTCATCAGTACTATAAAGTTGTATGGACCTACTGAAGTTCCTTCTGTTGTTCTCAAGAACTGTCCTTCTGTGCTGAAACTGTTTTGCCCTTGTCTGTCAGCTTGTTCCATTTCCCTTCCTGCTCGAAATAAGGTGTCATTCAACCTCTGTCGAGGAAGGGTTACCACTCCCAGCTCTCTAACTATCGCCATTTGCTCTTACCAGGCCATTGATGCGTCTTTTCACAAAGTACATAACTTCTCTTGCTTCGCCTAGATGACATTGATTTGTCAGTCTTTATATTTTGATATATGTTTGTCTGGAATTCCGGAATGGAGTCAGAGGCACCTGAACCTGACAATAGATAACCTACTATCCATGTACGTACATGGGTTTTTACTCCTTATTTGTTGCTTTCATCACTTGGCAGAAATATGGGGGAGACTCGCACATTTAGAACACATGATTTCAGTAGTTTAAATCTGCTTAAACGTGCTGAAAAATTATGCAGGCTAGAACAGTGATGTATCAAGGAATTGTAGTTTTTCAGTGGAAGTTTTTCCTTATAATATTTAGGAAAAATCATCATATATGATGCAAAAATTATTCGTTTTAATACCAATTATTTGGGAATCAGTGTAAAAGAAAATTTATGTTTAAAAAATTTCCATTGGGGAAAAGTTGATATATATTAACAGGAAGTGCGATGTTTTCGAAAAGATATTTATCAGTACATAGTGAATGCAGAAAAAATCGTGCACTGTTCCATGTCGTTGTGTAGTGAAATTGTTTCTGGTGGTGCCAAGTCAATTCATGTCACTAGCAATTTGAGCCCAGTGAGGTTTATGGCCGTTACTGGCACCACCAGAGTGAAAACCTTAATATATTGTACTGTTTCTGTCTATGAATTTATCTTCAACAGGAATAATCTGAAACTACATTTACCTCTCACGATCTTATTTCTGATGGCCAGTATGAGTTCTACCGGGGATGCTTCATTGCAGATCTTCTGTTTTTCCTTTTCTAACTCTTTATTATCCATCTTTCAGGGCTTTGGTTAAAACTGGCCATTGCACTTTGCATCCAAAATTATGTCGCCTAAGTCTGGCACAAATTTTAAATTTCCATATTGCCCTCTTACCTTTCTTTTCATTCTGTCTGTGCCTTCATCTGTAGTTGCTGTTGTAGACACCAACTTTTCATGCAAGGCTGTCAGTTGTGGCTTTCCTCAAGGTTCTGTCCTGTCACCAAATCTCTCTCTCTCTCTCTCTCTCTCTCTCTCTCTCTCTCTCTCTCTCTCTCTCTCTCTTTTTCTGTTGTTCAGTGATATGAGATCACGGCTACCAATATCCATTCACATGATGATGATTCCACTTTTCATATTTCCACTCGCCTCTCACAGACTTCAACACAGAAGTTAGTAAATTAATTCTAGTATGAGGCTGTTTGCAGCACGCCTGCATTACTATTTTGCAGTATTTTTGATTGCATTAAAAGAAACTTGTTTTTAACTCATGAAAAAAAAATCAATTGACCTCACAAAATTTTTTACAGGAATATCCTTAAATATTCACTACTGCACAGCTCAGTACTTTGTAACTTTTCAGTTTCCCTGGGGGTTCTTTCTTTCGGGCCCTATTATGGCAAGATCTCATTTCCGAGCAGAATCCACTTCAAAAGGCTAAGCTGACCCTGTTCTTTCTTTGCCCCTGCACAGCTGCTGAATTTGCCAAGGGATATTATTCTCCCCTATATAGAGTACAACTATTGTGTATGAGGGAACTCCTCTTACATCTCTTCAACACAAGGTGGAGTCAAAAGCATTTGTCCATGTTGGGGTAAATCATAGGGGGTCGATGGATTGCTCACTCACGATTTAGCAGCTTTTTTTTTTTTTTTTTTTTTTTTATGTGTCCGACTCTGGGCATAGGCTTCTCAGCCTGCTGTCAAGGCCCAGCAGTCCTCCTACATACCATACACCTCTACATGTCACCACTTCGGCGCTAACACCCACCGTCCATATTGAATACATGCTAGGGCTGTCTCATACAGGACTGGTGTATTGGTATTAGCGGGGGTATTTTTACGACATGTCGGCGGGTCTTCTGGTAGATCAGTAAAGCCTGATTTAGCTGGCCATTCTTGCCTTATATGTTTGGAACGATTAGCTATTTTACCCTAACTGATACCAAATTTGGACTGCCTTGACGTGAGAATATCTTAATGTAAGGGAAGGAAAACTAAAACCTTCCATGTCAGTAACAATATTTGAAATGCATATCAAGGCAGGTACTTCAAGGTGTGTGACATACAAAGCTCTACTCTGTGCCTAAATTTCGCAGTGCCTCGTTGCCATAAGACACGTTGCGTTTTTCCATAAACCTCTCCACTGCTACTAGTAATAAACTTAAAACCTGTTATAAATGTTGTAATGGAAAACAACAGATAATGATCAGTCATACATAGAATGGGGGGGGGGTGTAGTGACTGTGTAAGCGAATATTAGCCTACGTTCATAGATTAAATTAAGATTGCATAGCGGTATTTGAATAAAGTTGCTGTCTCAGTCTGATTCAATATTTCTGAATATATACCCTCAATGGCCGTGCCATCAGAAATTTACTGGCTTCCCTGGCCGTCCCCAGGACCATTTTCTCAAGTTCCGAGAATCGATTTTTATTTTTTCTTTACTAATTTGAAGAGGATCCTCTGGCACACCTGGTAACGTAATTTTTACCTTCTAAAACCTATCCTGTGATTCGAAATGAATCGCAGAAGCCGCAAAATGACTGTGGAAGCACTGGTGAAAACTAAGCAAATGCACGATAAATACAGCGCACTAAGAAACATCCATGTTTTCAAGAGAGAAAGAGAGAGAGAGAAAAAAAAAACTTCCTTGTGGCTGAAATGGTTTGGAATAACTTGAATGATGTAATACGAGTAAAATCAGTACATAATATAGGAAGTTGTACAGAAAAATAGTTATGATTTTTTTTCACAATTTTGATTATCATGTTTATCCAAGTATGGAGTTACCTTTTTAGTCTGGGCGGTGTAGTGTGTGTCTAAGGAGAGCCGAAATATGCTATTTTTAGTCTGTTACCAGATAAGGGTGCTCCTGTGTGTGTATAGACTGAATCATTGCAGACAAAACTGGATGCAACCTGAGATTTACACCTCGCACGAGGGGTTTAATGTGAAGGGAAACGAAGGTGTTACATCCATATAATCACCACGAGCACACCTTATATGTTGCTGAAATGCATTTGCAAAACAAGAATATGTAAAAATGAACAAATTCAGTACATAATATATGTACTTATTAATAAAACAATCATAATTATGAACTTTTCCCCCTTCTGATGTTTATTCCGAACTTAGTCACAGGTTGGACCCGCGACATACGTACTCAAGTGAAAGATTTATGCATCAGCAAGAAATGGGGGCAGGGGTTGGGTGGAAAACTCTGTAGTACAGTAGCGATATTTTTTGGAAATCTCGGCCAGTTTTGAAGTTTCAAGAAAGATAGACATCAATTTGAAAATCGCATAACAATCCTCAATTATTTTCACTCCATAGACAACCCGTAATTCCCAATAGTTGTTCCGTAAATCGAAGAAACAATTTTTTATAAGGCAGATTAGCGTAACAGCCGGCTGCGCAAGAAGTAACAGGCTAAGGTTGCGTGAGTAGCGCAGCAGTATTTTCTGACGACTTCTAATAGCAACCAGGTTTTGCCTTTTCAAATCAAATAATACTTTCTCTTTAGCCTTTTTTGGAAGTTTTTGACTGAGTCTGAGTCAAACTAGTATAACATCCTGATCAATGATGGAATCTCCGAATTTCTTACTTCTGATTCGAATAGGAGCGCACCAAGAGATTTGGTGAAAGTAATTTTTGTGAGTGAGCAAGAAGCAAAGTCATTCTTAACCTGCTAGGCCCCAAACCCTACACCTAAAATTAATACAAGAGGAGTATTGGTTTTAGGAAGTGTGAGGGAATATTTTTGGTGTAATCTAATAAGTTCTTTTTAGTATCTTCAGGTCAGGGAATCAGAGGAAAATGATGAGCCACATGAGACAATATTCAGCACTGCCTGACTTGCTCGCTCGCTTGCTCGAACACGTTCCATACTTTCAGTGTGGACGCCTATTGAATGTCAATGTGTATTTCTGTATGGAGTTATTTTTGTACTCTGGGTGGTATCATGCGTGTTGAAAGAGCAGGATTCTATTTTTAGTTTGTGTCAGGATGATGGGTGCAGCTATGTGTATTTAGGGACAACCCTCGTGGTCAAACAAAGATAAGGCCAGAGATTAACACGGTGGGTTGAGGAAGGAGGGATAAGGGATTGTAAGATTGTAAGTTATAGTTGTAAAACACAAGACAGAATGAATATAAATTTTTTCCCTGAAAAAGAAAAAAAAAGAAAAACAGTACAATAAAAGAAATAATGCCATAAATAGAATACATAAACGAGAGAAAAAAACTAACCTTTTACGGTTGTAGAGTTATGGGTTGTACGTTGTGGAGTGGGCACCAAGCGTGAAGGATGCTTATCTCTCTTTCTTCCCTTCCCAGGTCAAAAGCAAACTCTGATAAGCAGTCACTGTCTGGGAAACACAATTTCTTTTCTTGACTTTCTTTTCTTTCTTGTTTACTACCGCTTATTTTCTTAGTCAACCCCACGCAACCACACTACCTTTGTTAAACTTACTTCATTATCACTAACATATACTTACTTTTATAAATAGTTCTTTAACAGATTATTTTGTCAATATTTACAAGTACTTCATGTCAACTTAGTACTTTTCAGTGGTATGGTATGCTGGGAAGTAGGGAGGGCAGAGAACCACCTTAAGTCCATAACACTGCCAGGTGGTGAGTTTTCACTCTCACTGCCATCTCTCTTTTGTTGCACAAACACTGCAGTGTTGCGGGGCACTCCAGCCAACTCTTGCTGGTCCTTTGTCTTCACTGGGCGGTGGCAGTTTTTCTACAAAATGTACAACAGAACAATTCTTGGCACTAACTCGGTCTAGTTGGTCACAAATTGAACCAGTAAGCCCCCGTGGCTCTGACGACAGTGTACCATATTACTGTAAGGTTTCGAACACACAATCGTGAACGAAATTCCTCATATAAATAATTTGTCCAGATTTCTGGCAGTATTAACGATGTGCGTTCTGAACACATGTCTACCAAGTGGAAATATATATATATATATATATATATATATATATATATATATATATATTTTTTTACCACTTGACAGAATGACGAATTCACTCCACACTACCAATCTGCATGTCGCTCTCATCAACCAAGCGCATGTTAATATTGTACTGTCACTGCATTTGGTTTCCGAGTGCGTTAGCCTGTCGCACAATCTATTTTCAATGTGTCATCGGGAGTCCCTATATGCACAGTTGACACCATGTGCACATCATATGTGTCTTCCCAATGCAGGACAAAAAGATCTGTGCATCGCTGCATCTCAACAGAGCCTCTCTCTTGCTGTTTACTGAACACTCGCATGCCACAATGGTTTGACTGCAATATGCCACAACACCTAATGTCGCTGGTGAGCAAGTGCAGTGCCAGTTCTGGAGATGCCTACCAATTATCTGTGTAGAGTATGTGACCTATACCTACATAATCTTCCATAATTTTCTTCACTGCTGCACCAGAAATGCCAAGACGATCATTATGTGGAATTTCAGTCGTTGCCCCGGTGTATAAATTATTATCATATCCTGTACAAATACTGTCTCACAATCACATAGTGCAATTAACTTCATACGAAAATGATGATGTATCGGTAGAATGTACTGCCTGAAAGAAATATGGCCACGGAATTACATTAGCAACTCATCAGGTATATCCTTTTGGCAAGCCCCAAAGTAGCATTTTATCTTGTCTCTGAGGTTGTCTAAAATAGGTCTGATTTCTTGCAGAATGTCTGTAGGGTCTGTGGTAGTGTTGTCTGAGAAATGACGGAAACGTAGGGTGTTCTGGTACATGTTTTAAAACATGTGCCTCCCATATACATTGAGACGTGTAGGAACATCAGTTGTCCAGTGTTCAACAATTGCATGTTTCTTCACGAAAGGCATCAACGTCACCGTCAGTGCCAAGAGCATTTACAACGAAGACAATGTCACCTCAGTCCAAAACCAAGTCCTGTAGGTCCCTTGTTGTCCTCTGTCACTGGTAGTCCGGTGGAACACACTGTTCGTCTCCGTTACAATGTGTTTCATCAACTGCTCGTCAAAAAACAAAGGAAAGTAGATCAGTACTGAACTGCTGGTCATTAATTCTGTTGTGTTACGAAAGGTCCTTGGTACAAAGTCAGAATTCGGATTCCAGGAGTAGGATGCTAAGGAATGTGATGCCATTACCTGTCGATGCTGCCTGGAGTGCCTCTTGATCCTTTGCTGGTGGCCATGTTTTACTTCATATTTTTTAGTCTGCCGTGAAGGCCGAGGGGTAGACAAGGTTTCTGGTACCAAGGAGAATGGCCCCGGTACAGGCTTTGCTGGTGAAACTGCATGGGATGGTAAGAGGCCACATGAGATGGAGGGAAATGGTGGTGATTGTGGAACAAGGAAGGAGGAATTAACGCTGTGCTCCTGCTGTTGGTGTTCATGTAAAGTGGTTCGCCTCCTCCTCGGCCTTTTATAGCAAGAAATAATTGCTCTGCCACCTTCTTCTTGGCCGGTGATGCAGCAGTCTTGTGTCGAGAAAGAGGTGTAGCATCATCCTCGTCCTCGGAGTCATCATATGTCATCTTTGGTTGGCATCTGGTTCCACTTGTCTGTTTCATTGTCTGAGGGTTCGTCAATACTACTTAGTCTTCAGCACATATACTGTGGTTGGCATCACTCTTCTCATCCTTGGGGAAGAGCTCAGCCCTGATTTCAGGTTTTTAAGACCCTGGTATGAGCTCAGAGGCCAGCAGTGTGAGGGGTGCTGTCCTTGAAAGGAGCAAAAGATGGGTGTCCACTCATGACAGATTCATGAGAAGTACCAACTGCCTGAGTGCTTCTGAAGGTAGAGTAGGTCAGTGTCAAAATTTCCCAGACCTTCATCCCGTTCCCTTAATTGTTTGCAGTTTTTGACAGATCGCATTAATTTGATGCCACAGGCTATCCCACAATTAATGTGCCATTCGGCACTGGCAGTGATTTAGAGGATATACAAATAAGTTGACACATGGTCATGGGAGGAAGCTCCTGCCATGCAGAAAATCTACACTGTCATTAACTGTGTTTCAGATACTGAGAAAGAGAGAGAGAGAGAGAGAGAGAGAGAGAGAGAGAGAGAGAGAGTATAGGATTTCATAGGAAAGAGATAACAGGAGGCCTATATGCCCATGATGTGGCTATCTGTTGGAATAAGTTATAATTCTGCTAAGATCTAGCCAACTTGTAAGAAAAGAGATAGAAAAGAAGAAAGCTTTCCCCCATCCACCACACCATCAAGTTAGATTAGCAGGAAAAAGAAAAAAAAAAAAAAAACATGCTTGTTAGAAAGATAAAGATTCGGAATTTTTATAGGAAAGGCAGAAGAGGAGCAAATACGCGTTATGTAATCTTTGTTCTCGAGATCTGTAAAAGAAAAGGAAACACAATCGGCAAATGTTCCCGTTACTAAGCAAACGTCTCACAGTCGTCAACATACACTTGAACCTGGAAATGAACAATAGTTAGTCAGTTGTAGCCCAGTCTCAAAATACTTGTCTCGCCAAATTTTAAAAGTACCAACACTAACTACTTACTACTGTTGGTGTTAGCATACGCGAATATTAATTTTTCCCTATGTTGGTGTTGCATCTCATACTTTTCAGTTCCATTCCATTACTTGTATTCACACTATTATATACTTCAAATAAATGATCATATCTAACATCGTCAAATTTGTTAACAATTTTAATTACTTGTATTAGATACCCTCTGAGTCATAGCTGTTATAGGGAACATACCTTTAGTTTCTTTAATCATTCTTTGTAGGATAAATTTTGATATGATAGGAAAATTTTTGTGTCTTTGTGCCGCACTTTCTAGAGCCCCCTCTTTTTTTTTCATGTATACAATTCAGGGTATAGGCTTCACAGGCTGCTCTGAAGGCCCGGAAGTCCTCCTACATACGAAACATCTTGTGTCACCATCATCATCCGTAATAAGATTCTGGGACCATTGCGGCACATGAAATTCTAGGGGTGGTCAAACTAATGACACATACAAGTAAAGCTTAAAGATTACATTGGGCGTTTCATGACCAAAGTTCATTTGCAATGATGCAGAATAATTTGTTTGCCTTGTGACTGACTATTATACACTGTTTTGATTTTTTTAGGTCATTACTGGTAACGACTCCTAAATCCTTCTCGATCTTTACTTACATCAGTTGGGTACTGAACGTGCAACATGCATATTCACTGGTTTTGTCCCCAAAGTGCATTACCTTAACCCTCATCAGGCAGACCTACAGTTTCGCTTACAACTTAGGTAAACCTGGGTCTGTCAGACGCGGCTTTTAAAAAAATGCTGTAGTGTCACACTTATTTTATATAATGAATTCCTGAATGTCCTACATGGATTAGGTCTTATCAGTTACAGAACTATGTGAATAAGTTTTAATTCATTGAGCTCCACATATTTAAATATATATATATATATATATATATATATATATATATATATATATATATATATATATATTTTTTCCCGTCACCATACACGAAAACAAAGAACAGTATGAGCCTAGCACCTGTCACAACTTGAGGGATGGAGGACCTTCATTATGGGCATAGTGGATCTCACACAACATAAAATCAACTTGCAAACTCATAGTGAAAAATTCTCCCCTTTCAGGTACACCTGAGTCTCACAGACCCGACATGCAATGTTGAGTGATGTATTGCAAAACTACAGAGAGACACAAACTTAACCCCCATACACCCTGCATGGTCAGAAAAAGTTAGGAAGCTGTTGAGGAGGACAGGGATCCCAGGCATCAATAAGTTACTGAACTATACCATCGAATCATTGCCCGGACCTGTCAGACAGTTTTTCAATTGAATTCATTAACTTATCGAGGTCATTTTGCATAGGTTCGCAGTCTGCTTTTGTAATCACTTTGCCCCCAACCTTTGTGTCATCTGCAAATTTCGATATCTTAGAAACGAGTTAATTTTCTTGATCATTAATATAAACAGCGAAAACAGCTTGTCATAGAACTGATTCTTGAAGAAGTCCACTTTTACTTCTAGCCAGTTTGATGATTGCTCATTTATTACTAAACAGTGTGATTTGTGAACAGTCTGTAATCCATGAACATGATGAGTTAGAAAAGTCGTTGGGCTTTTTTTCATTCTAGTAGTCTTAGAATGAAGTAATAAATCGCTTCAGACAAAGACGGAACATATGCTGACGACAAAGGAACGGACAAAGCACAGTCTAATGATGGGAACGTGGAATGTGAGAGGAGTGAATGATGAAGTGAAAGAGAGAGAGATTCTTCAGGTGCTTGAGGATGCAGGAGTCGATGTACGTGGATTGACTGAAACTACTCGTAAATGGTAAGGTGAAAGGGTGAGAGAATGGGGGTATGGTTCAGGAACATGTGCGGGAGTTAATGAGAATGAGAGGGCAAGAGAGGAAGTATGTCTGATGATAAACAAGAATTGGAAGAAGAATATAGGAGAGCATGGAACAGTGGGTGCAAGGACTGTGTGGGTGAGGATGAAAGTAGGTATACAAGCTTGGGCGGTTGTATGTGTGTATGCACCAACAGGGGACCGAGTGGCAAGAGTAAAAGATGAGTTTTGGGCTAGTGTAGAAGCATGTATGATTAAGTCTGAGAGGAGCGAGAGAGTGTTTTTGACTGGAGCCATGAATGGCAAAGTTGAGAATGTACGAATAGATGGAGTGGTTGGTCAGTGGGGTGTGCCAGCTGAAGTAGATGGGAATGGTAGTGCTTTGGTGGACATCTGTGCTGGTAAGGGGTTGGCAATAACCAACACCTTCTTCTGGCATAAGATGATCCACAGGTATACATAGAGAGCCATGAGGAGGCTGGACGGTGAACTTGTTGAACGAAAGGCAATGATAGATTACGAGTGTGTGGGTGAGCGAATGGGAAGACAAGTGTTGGATGCATGAGTGTGGAGAGTGTGGGGAATAGAATCTCGGACCATCACTTAGTGATGGCCAAGGTAAGGCTGCAAAGAAAATGGGTGAAGAGATGAAGGGAAGACAGGAGGAAACAGCTCCTGTGAATTGAGTGGAGAAGTTGCAGGAGAATGAGAACATGGCAGAGTGTAAGAGCACAGTGGAGGAAAGTCTGGGAAGCTGTGAGTTAGAACAAATGAAAGGGGTGGAAGAAGTATGCAAGATATTCACGGAAGAGATAGGCACAGCGTGCGAGGTGGTTTGTGGAGTGAGGAGGAGATGCAGGGATGTGCAAGGGACAGCGTGGTGGAAATACGAGGTGAAGCGAGCTGTGGAACAAAAGAAGCAGGCATATAGTGACTCGCTAGCGAGTATAGGAGGCAAAGATGAGAGAGAGATATTTATATGTGAGCAGGAGAAGAGAGGTGAAGAGATTGGTGAAGGAGAAAAAGAAGAGAGTGGTGAAGGAGAGAAAGAAGAGAGTGGATGAAGAGTATGGGAGGAATCTGAATGTGAAATGGAGGGAGTATAAGAAATTGTTTTGGAAGGAGGTAAAGAAAGTAAGACAGTGTGAAAACGGAAAAAGTAGGGGAGTGAAAGATGGGAATAATAGATTGTTGATGGAAAAGAGACAGACAATGGAGAGATGGAAGGAGCACTTTGAGGATTTGTTGAATGTAGAGAGTGAAAGCAGTGAGAGTATAAGTGGTTGGGGAATGGCTTGGAGAAGAAGAGATGAGAGGAGGGAGAGAGAGATCAGTAGGGCGAAAGTAGTTGAAGCAATGAAGATCAGGTTGGGAAAGGCCCCAGGAACTGATGGAGTGTGTGGTGAAATACTGAAGTATGGGGGTGAGACTGTTGTGGAGTGGATATGGAAGTTGCGTAGATTGGCTTGGGAATAGGGAAGGATTCCAGAGGACTGAAAATCAGGTATAACTGTTCCTTTATACAAAGGAAAAAGGGAGAGAGAAGTATGTGGTAACCATAGGGGTATTTGCCTTCTTAGTGTGATTGGAAAAATATTTGGTAGAATACTTATCGATAGGGTATGGAGTATAAGAGGAGCTAGTTGGATAAGAACAATGGGGGTTTAGGAAGGGAAAAGAGTGTGCAGATCCGATATTTGTTCTAAGATGTTTAGTGGAGAAGTATCTAGAGAATGGAAAGAATGTGTATGCTGCCTTCATGGACTTGGAAAATGCATATGGCAGAGTAGATAGGCAAGGTATGTGGAAGGTATTAAGAATATATGGAGTGGATGGGAAATTGCTGAGTGTTGTGAAGAGTATGTACGAGGGAGCTAGGGCTACTGTGCGAGTGAATGGTGAGCTGGGTGAGTTCTTTTGGTCTAAATGTGGGACTGAAACAGGGATGTGTGATGTCTCCATGGCTGATTAATAGATTCATGGATGAGGTTGTAAAGGAGATGCAAGGTAGGGCAGTGGATGTCAGGGTGGCTCTAATGAATGAGTGTGAGATGTGGAAGATTCCGGTGTTGCTGTTTGTTGATGAAAGAGTATTGTTGAGTGAAGATGAATGGGAGTCGCAAGGTTTGGTGAATGAATTTGGGACAGTGTGTAAGAACAGGAATCTGAAAGTTAATGTAAACAAGAGTAAAGTTATGGTGTTTGAGAGGAATGAAGTCACAGAATGCACAGTGAGATTGGATGGTGAGGATATGGAGAACGTGAGTGCATTCAAGTACATGGGTAGTGTGATGAGTAAGGATGGAAGTTTTGGGGATGAAATGCTTGAAAGGGTATAGCAGGGAAGGAAAGTTGTCGGTTCACTGAAAGCAGTGACGAGAAATAGGAGGTGATTAAGGAAGTTAAGAAGTCACTGCATGACAGTATTGTGATCCCGACCCTGAAGTATGGAAACAGGGCGTGGACCTTGCTAGAGGGGAACAAGTCAAGACTGAGAGCAGTGGAAATGAGTTACCAGAGAGGAGAGTATGTGGAGTGACGTGGAGGGACAGGTTGACCAATCCCTTTGCGGGATTAGGGAGTGGAACTATAGATAGAGATTTAAATGAGGAACCTTATCAAACGATTTCTGTGAATATAAGTTTATAATATCCGGCGGTATTTTTGGATTTAAGTTATCGCATATGGTTGTAAGCAATTCAATCGAATTTATAAGACATCATTTATTATTATGAAACCTGTGCTGATTATCTGTTATAAGATTATGCTTACTAAGGAAGGATGTAATTTTTTCTACTTTTTTCTAGGAATTTGCATAATACTGATGTTACACTTACTGGGCGGCAATTTGTGCCGTGTTTTGGTTGCCTTTTTAAAAGATACGTGATATATTATCGGGCGTCTATAAAGTTTGAGTTTTTTTCATTCAGTTAATGGTTAATTGAATGTTTTAGTTACAGGCATGCGAGGTGCTGTCTCGTCTGGATTAGTTGATTTACTGTATTTGGGTTGATTTTAAAATAATTTAATAGATCATAACACTGTGATAAAGAAGTTATGTGGGGAGCGAAAGATAATAATAGTGGATTCACAGTGGAGAAGGGAGAAAAAGTGAGCACATGGAGAGAACACTTTAAGGAACTGTTTAACATAGAGAATGAAAGTAATGCAAGTATAGGTGGCTGGGGAATGGGGGGAAGATGGAGGAAGGTGAGAAGGGAGGCAGAGGTCAATAGGATGGAAGTAGTGGAAGAAATGAAGAAAGTCAAAATGGGGAAAGCCCAAGAAATTGATGGAGTGCGTGGCGAAACGCTGATGCATGGAGGAGAGATACTAGTAGAATGGCTATGGAAGATGTGCAGATTGGCTTTGGAGGAAGGTAGATTCCTGGAGGATTGGAAGTCAGGTATAATTATTGCCCTGTACAAAGGATATGGGGAAAAGGAAGTGTGTAAGAATCACAGCAGCATTTGTCTCATAAGTGTAATAAGAAAAGTATGTAGTAGAATACTTACTAACAGAGTTAGGGAAATAACAGAGGAATTAGTTGAAGAACAGGGAGGTTTGAGGAAGGGAGGAGGTTGTGTAGATCAGAAATTCATCCTTAGGTCTTGGCTGGAAAAGTTTCTAGAGAAGGGAAAATAGCTGTATGTGGCCTTCATGGATTTGGAGAAAGCATATGGCAGGGTGGATAGACAAGGAATGTGGAAAATATTAAGAAAATGTGGTTTAAATGAGATGCTGTTGAATGCCGTGAAGAGTATGTTTGAGGGTGCTAAGGTTGCAGTGTGTGTGCACAACGAACTGCGTGAATTGTTCTGTCTGAATGTTGGATTGAAACAGGGATGTGTCGTGTCTCTATGGCTGTTCAGTCTGTATATGGATGGAGTTATAAAAGAGATACAAGGTATGGCAGTGGATGTTGGAGTAGCTGCAATGAGTAAAGGCAGCGTTTGGAAACTTTCTGCATTGTTGTTTACAGATGATACTGTTTTGTTTAGTGAAAGCAAAGGAGAAGTGCAAGGCTAGGTGAATGAATCAAGGAGAAAGTGTAAGAAACGGAATCTAAAGGTGAATGTAGGGAAGAGTAAAGTTGTGGTCTTCGAGAGAAATGAAGTCACTCAATGTATAGTGAGGTTGGATGATGAGGAAATGGAAACTGTGAGTGCATTTAAGTACGTAGGAAGTGTGATGAGTATGGATGGAAGCTTGGAGGGTGAAGTGCTTGAAAGAGTACAGCAAGGATGAAAAGTTGCTGGTTCTTTGAAAGTAGTGATAAGAAATAGGGAAGTGAGCAAGGAAGTGAAAATATCGCTCCATGATAGTACTGTCATACCAAGTCTAACGTAGCGAAGTGAAGCTTGGACCTTGTTGGAAGAACACAAATCAAAAGTGGGAACAGTGGAAAAGACTTATTTGAGATGGGCATGTGGACCCGTGGAGTTACATGGAGACAGACTGACAAATGAGGAAGTGAAGGAGCATGGTTGCGTGGATGTTGATGAGATAGAAAATTCTGGGAGAAATACACTTAGGTGGTTTGGCTAAGTGGAGAGGATGGAGAGCGAGACACTAACGAGGAGAGTGCATATGAGTGAGGTGGAGAGGGGGTAGAGAGGGTGAGGCCGAGGATGAAATGTGGGGATGGAGTGGAGAGGTATATTAGAGGGGGGGCTGTGCGCAGGGAGCAGGACAGTGAAATGGCGGGGGACATGGCGACATGGAGGCGATTGGTTTGTCGCCACCCCTTACAGGATTGAGGCGTCTGGCAATAGATAGATAGACTGATTCACTGAAGTTCTTTCACTTCGTTGACTGATTACTCATCTACTCATCTTGTCCTGAGAAAACAGAGTGAGGGATGGAAATATTTATGGATTTTCTCCTGTGAGATCACTGTGAATGTAGTCGATCATCATTAGTTGCTGTTGTTTGATTCAATGGTCGACAAAATTAAAAAAGTGTTATGGTTCTAGTATATTTTTAAGGTGATTCTAAGCAACATGAATCTGTAAATTTCGAATATAATATCCAATTTTCGGCAGCACGTCCAGTTTTCGAGAACCGTTATACCATAGGAAAATCTGCTCATGTGTTGGAAAATCCGGTTCGTCTCCAAACACAGAGATAGATATACCTTGTAAAGTTGCATTCAGCTAGTAACTGTGGCGGTTACATCAGTTTCATTTAAGTACCTGAATCACAAGAGCAACTCAGAGTGAATCAGTCACAACCGAAAGTCAGGTAAAATTTTCCCATCATCAAGCAGATGATTTTTTAATGACACCAATGTATGCAGTGGTAATCTTATATTTGCTATTATTCCATTTCAGCTTTTCCTTACTGTTACAGTGCCTTGATCTGTGTTGGCAAGCAATGAAGTACCGCAACTGTATGAATGCATCAAACTCTTTTTGCTACATCGGCTTCTTTACCCTTGAAAGCCTGAAGAGACCAATTACAAGGAATGTCAAAAGTGCTTAGAAACATTACTTCACATGACCTGATGGTAATCAAGACAAGAAGTGGGCATCCCATATTGCATGCAAACTCGGTGTAAACCACATGAAACGGCCATCAGGTATGCCTTTCACTGTACCAATGGTTTGGCACGAACCAAATGATCACCGTCCTGACTGCCACTTTTGCCTCACTAACACCAAAGGAAATTCAGTGAAAACTCTGTCCAAGATCAGGTATCCTTACGTACCTTCTCTAAGGCAAGCACCCCATGGCCCTGAGCTTCCAGTCCAAGATCCTCCATTACGTACCACAAGTGAATCAGAATCTAGTGAGGAGGATTGTTGCATGGATGCCGACTTTCAGGAAGATGTAGGGAGCAAGGAGCCACAAGTCATCAGTCAGGTTGAGCTGCATGACCTTCTAAGAGACCTTAACTCCCCCAAGGAGAAAAATGATTTCTTTGGATCTCGACTCAAACAACGGAACATGCTACAAGGTGGATTTTGTCCCACCACCTTCCATCATAGACACGAAAAGCTCTCAATGTACTTCTAATGACATGCTTTGTTACTGTTATGATGTATCTTTAATGCAACAGCTTTCAAAGTCTCGTCCTTATTAAAAAGGAAAATGGCGGTTGTTCATAGATTCTGGGAAGAATGCTCTAAAGGCAGTCCTTCTCCATAATGGAAACGAGCTTCCTTCTGTTCCAGTTGTGCATGCCCATGGAACTAATGAAAGTTATGAATCCATGAGTACTCTGTTGACCGCTACTGGTTACAAAACGCATCAGTGGAGCATCTGTGGGGACCTGAAAATTATCTGCTCGCTTCTAGGACTTTAGCAAGGTTACACAAAGCACATGTGTTTTCTCTGTTCATGGGATGGCAGAGCAGACGCTAAGCATTACACACAAAAGGAAAGCCCAGTGTGACCGAAAGATATGACTGGAAGGTTCAACTGTCTTAACAAACCTCTTGATGACCCTGAGAAGGTATTCTTGCCTCCACTTCATTTGAAACTTTGATGAAGTACTTTGTGAAGGCCATGGATCAGGATGGTGCTGGCTTCCACTGCTTGCTAACGAAGTTCCAAAACATTGTACGAGTATCTGAGGCCAAAGTAAAGGCAGGTTTTTTTAATGGTCCCCCAAATTCATCTTATACTCAACGATCAGGATTTTGTAAAGAGCTTATCTGAGATGGAAAGGGCTGCTTGGGTGAGCTTCATGGTTCTTACCAAGAATTGCCTAAGAAATTTTCGAGCATCGAATTATAAGAAACTTGTGGAAAAGATGTTGAAGAGTTGCTATGCACTCGGTGCTCAAATGTCGCTCAAGAAAAATTTCCTCCATTCTCATCTGGACTCCTTTCTGTTTATTATTGGCAATGTCAGTGATGAATGTGGCGAAACTGTCAGAAAGGAGAGCCGATATCAAGGCCGATTCAATCCAAACAAGATGAGCGACTATTGTTGGACTTTACAGCTGGAGAGTAATTGCTGCTACAAACACATAAAGCAGAGGCACTTCTAATGTTCAGAGGTCATGTAATAATGTTTTGTAAATATATCGGTTTGTGCTTAGTATATGATATTAATTAAAGACTAAGTATATTATTTTTGTAACAATATATAAAGTTATCGACATTAATTTGACAAATTTGCATGTTTCATGGAATTTTATGATGAAGTACGTCAAGGTTACGTGACAGCCAAATTTTAGGGTTTAGAAACTGGGGGTAACAAAGTAGTTACAAACAGGTGAGAATAAGTCAGAACCATTTTGGCTGTTGAACAGTGATTGACGAGATTGCCTTTTGAGCCTAGTAGAGGGCGTATGCTATCTTTTACATTTATCTTACTCACTCGTAATGAAAAAATAATTTAGGGTTTGACCTTCCTTCACGAGGAATTTTCACTTTGGAATCTAATTTAGATTTTTCAGTAATTTTCATATTATTGTCCTCGCAGTTTAGGATGCTGGGTACTGTCAATGTGATTTCTTGTACCCTCAAATTTTTAAAATGTTCTTCTCTTGCGGACAAGTATTTCTTCAATATTCTTCGACAACCAAGCCTGTTTATAAAAGTAATAAATTCTTCAGGCAAAGCTCAGTTTATTTTTTTTCTTCGATATACTTCAATCGATTAGCGAATATTTCCCATATTTCATCAACGTTTTTCATGTGTAGTAACTATATCCAATTGGTTTTGGAAACTTAGTTTCTCATATTATCGAATGTAGCATTTTCAACGTTAGGAACGAAGAAGCTACTAGTGCTGGTCTAACAGTTTATGTTAATTTCAAGCCTCATCATATTATGATCACAGTTGCCAAAATTATCATTAACAAAATTTATTAGCTCACTGTCCAATGCTTGGGCAAGGTCGAGTTTATTAGCACCATACATTGGTATATTCACTGCCTGGCTTAAAAATGCAATGTCTGTCCATCTCTATCTGTCTACTGCCAGACGCTTTAATCCCATAAGGGGAGGCCATAAATGAATAGCCTTCATATCGCCCTGTCCCCCACCATTTCATTGCCCTGCTCCCAGCTCACACATCCCTGTCTCATATACCTCTCCACTCCATCCATCCATCTCATCCTTGGCCTTCCCCTCACTCTCCCCCCCTCCACCTCACTCACATACACCCTCCTCGTCAGTCTCTCATTCTCCATCCTATTCACATGTCCAAACCACCTCAGTGTGTTCCTCTCGTCATATGGTAACTTTTTCACTTCCATGCTCACTCCCAGTTTCTTATTACTGCTTTCAAGGAACCAGCAACCTTTCTTTCCTGTTGCATCCTTTCTGCACTTCACCCTCTAAACTTCCATCCTTACTCATCACACTACCCAAACACTTAAATGCACTCACACTTTCCATTTCCTCATCTCCAACCTCACTGTACATTCACTGACTTCATTTCTCTCAAAGACCATAACTTTACCCTTCCTTACATTCACTTTTAGATTCCGTTTCTTACGCACTCTCCCAGGCTCATTCACCAAGCCTTACAGCTCCCCCCCCCCCCCGTCTTCACTTAACACAGTATCATCTGCAAACAACAGTACAGGGCGTTTCCAAACACTGCCCTCTCTCACAAGGGCCGCTCCAACATCCGCTGCCCTACCGTGTATCTCTTTTATAACCCCATCGACATACAGACTCAACAACCATGGAGATATGAAACATCCGTGTTTCAATCCAACTTTCAAACAGAAAAATTCACTCAGTTCACTATCCACACTCACTGCAGCCTTAGCACCCTCATACATACTCTTCACGGCATTCAACAGCTTCCCATCTACTCCATATATTCTTAATACTTTCCACAATCCTTGTCTATCCATCCTGTCATATGCTTTCTCCAAATCCATGAAGGCTGCATACAACTTCTTTCCCTAGAATCTTTCCACTAAAGATCTAGGAATGAATATCTGATCTACACAACCTCTTCCCTTCCAAAAGCCTCCCTGTTCTTCTCCTAATTCCTCTGTTATTTATCTAACTCTGTCAATACGTATCCTACCATATATTTTTCTATTACACTAAGAAGCAAATGCCCCTATGATTACCACACACTTCTTTTTCCCCATTTCCTTTGTACAGGGGAATAATTATACCTGACTTCCAATCCTCCGGGACTCTACCTGCCACCCAGACCAATCTGCACAGCTTTTACATTCGTTCTGCTACTATCTCTCACCCATGCTTCAGCATTTCACCACGCACTCCATCAATTCCTGGGGCTTTCCCCATTACAACTATCTTCATTGCTTCCACAACTTCCATCCTACTGGTTTCTTCCTCTCTTCTCACCTCCCTCCTTCTCCCAGCCATTCCGCAGCCACTTATACTTGCATTATTTTCATTCTCTATGTTCAACAAATCCTTTAAGTGTTCTCTCCATCTGTCCACGTTTTCTTCCTTCTCCACTAGTAATTATACAATTTTCATCTATTCTCTCCAGCTATGTGCTCTGGCACCCTGTTTAAGTTTCTTTACCTGTTTCTTTATTTGTCTGTACACGAATTTTCACAATAATATTAGCATTATTAAAGTCCTCCACATAACACAGTCCTTGTATTCTAAGACTGATTGAATTTCGTTGTATAATAACTTGTCGTTTTCCTTGTCTAACTCAGGCAGTGCACATTTCAAATCGAAAAGAATGGGTTAATTACTCTTGGAGAAAATTTGGACAAACAAAGAATCAAATGTTTCAATATCCAACTTACAGATCTGTATTTCGCTTTGAAGGATTTTTCTTTCTCTTCAATATGCTTAAAGATTTCTGTGGAAGGGAAGGAGAAATGTTCAGGCTGGTAGTCCTGTTCTGTTCTGCTAAAACGACTCATGCTGCTGATATTTGGAGTGGTGGAGCGATAGATTCATAAACTAATACATTAAAGCATGTATATCTCGTGCTCGATAATTAAAGCACAACACATTTGAAATGTGGGAGGCCGCCACCACATCGATACTGCTGGTTTCTATTCGGCCATAATTGCCTTCTGGCCAACACCACAGCAGTGTTCCCTTCTTCAGGCAATATTTTGATAATAAATGATATTCGAGGAATATTGTTATCTTTAATGTTTTTATTCTTAAGTAGAAAAGTCACTTATTAACGTCCGTCTCATGTACTCACATGGCGGTGCTCACTTGTTTTTTTCCAGCTGGAAGACATGAGCCGAACTACTCGTCGTAATTTTATGGCAGATTTTTCTTTTCCGGGCAAATTAACAAGCAAAGGGTTTCTTGAACAAAACAAAAATCCTCGTGTAACCCTGGCCATAATGTATAAGATTTGTTAGTATCAGAGCATAATTATAATACTGGATGAATATCGGAGATATTATGTCGTCTCCTCTGTTTGGCTAAACACCTCAGCCGACATGGGTAACACTTTTAAAGATACAAATATCATTTAAAAATTGGTAAATCGTTGTAAATCATAATAATTAAATTGTACAATACCTTCCATCGATATTTTGAATACATTTAAGACAATAAACAACAAAAGAATGCACAAAAAATGCGAAGGGATTATTTGAAGAGATAGGTCGAATGATCCCTTCAAGTTCCAATAATTTTGGCTGCTCGAAGGAAAAATCTTGCCCTTCGTGCAACTCAGAAAGAGGCGGATTTAAAAAAAATGCCAATTCAGTGAAGGATGTCCTTCTCATGCATCTAAAAGGGAAGGAAAAGTTAAAAAATACTGGCGTTAGTCTTGCGAAAAGAAAATCCTCTGGAATTAACTGAAATAAAATACTAGAACTGTGGAAACCGGCACAACGTTCAAAAATTTCTCACTTACTAGACACAATCCGCTCAAAGAAAAAATAAAATCTTGACGCTACACCAGAATAATGTATACAACTCGCTACTGAACATCGCCACCTTTCATACAGCATGATTAACCCCTCCCCCTCCCTCAAAGATACTGAATACATTATGAAATGAGCTATATATGATGTTCATACATTCAGTTCAAGGAATATATGTTTTATTCCTGGCTTCTCTGGTGTTTATTTTCAAGTAATGGGCACTTAGAATTGGAATTATTAGGTGCATTATTAAATAACTTTCTAATTGTTGGAGAGACTTCATAAATTAATAGTCAGGAAGCAGCAAGAACAATAGTGGCATTCTCAGGTTAAATTGGCTTTGTACATTGCCGTGAGCAGGTTACTGTTGTTTTAAAATATGGAAAGTAAATCGTGATGGCCTGCATTTAGACTTCTGAAACATATTTTCATTCTTTACCACTGCCCTTGGCTGATAGGCATTTGTTGCCACGGTTTCACACTGAACAAGGATCTGTTTTGGGGGGTTCATGGCTTTTCCTGACTGGAGGAATATCAGTGTCATCACAACGTATTCCTCGTGTATTGTAATAAAGCATCGCACTACCAGCTCAGCACTAAGTAGGTCTCGTTCGGTGTCATATTCTGTCCACGTCGTCTGGAGGAGAACAGAAACTGCGGCATACTAGCACACAGTCAAGGCCAACAGTTCGCCTACTGCTGCACTGCGTTTACTTGTTCGTCACTTTCCTCTATGAAGCATCAAAACACAAATATGTACTGGCAAGGAATAATAACAAACCTGTCGCATTAATATTCGCTAGGAGTAAAAAAAAATAAAATGAGAAGCAGGACAAGTGAAATCGTAGGCGAGCAATTTCCCGATTCTATAATTATGCATTTTCAGAGTGCGAAGTCAGGTGTGTTCCGTGAGCTGGGTGACCTGCTGGACACCAAGCGTGTGGTTTACAATGCCTTCAGTGATATGCCGGCCAGCATGAACACTATGGTCAGGTCCGGTACTCATATAATCTTTGACGTCGATGGTACCTTTTCGAATATGATGGGAGCTGACTTCTCGTACACTGGTAAGAAGAAATATATCAACAAGAGTACAGGGGGATACACATATTATTCACTCATCGCCACTATCTGGAGAATACTCAGCTTTACTGACGTGTGCCCAGCATCGTTTCATAATTCCCACTATCTTTCACATGCTTTCCAATGTCTACACTTTCACGCTTGATTCCCCAGTTTGATTATTAGTTTCACAAGGCAACGACTGTTTCCGTTCCTCACACCAGCAGACTGAGTAGTCCCCGCAACAAATACCATATGGAGGTGCAACTTACAAACATGAGCAAAAGTTCGCCGACAGTCCTTTGCCAACATTGCGTTCAAGCTTCTGTATTTCTCATTCCTCCTAAAATGACGGAGTTTTCATCCTTCGCATACTCTTCTGCTGTGTGGTTCAAATTGCTATCAAGTAAAAAAGTTCACTGAACACTTTCCATGGCCAGAGTCGGCAGAGAAGTGTCGTGACTTATTGCTCATTTCTGGACATTTTCAATAATATTAATGCTACATTCCTCCTGAAATGATCTCAATTAACCACCACAGGTCGATAACATCTGCATTGATATTTTTACCAAAACGGTATTACCCATTTTTTTTTTTTTTTTCTTTTTAATGGGGTGATCAAAATTTTTATCATTACTCACTTGACCACTAGAGGTGTCTGCTAAGCTGAGTATAATGTTTGTTATTTGCAAGAAATAAATGCTGAAAGATGTCACTGTACTGAATAGGGTTGCCCCTTTAGTAAACAGACGTCTTTTATGCTAATCAGTGGCTACCCCTACACAATTATTATGACAAATTACTAAAGACACACCATAATAAAGCGACTACAAGTACTGCAAGAAAATATATGATTCACAAGCATTTGCACTGTGTCCATTGGGAGTACACTAAAGAAACTATAACTTTGGAGTTTTATTCCATGCAATCCTTCCTCCATATATACTCGTACTATCTATCCACTCTGTCTTTCTCTTCCCATGCACAAAACCGTACATTTCATTCATGATGTTATACCAGTAATATTCCCATGGATTCCGTCACAGCTTGTCAACACTCATTTTAGTCCTTTCTTCATGTCCACCTTGCTGTAGATCTTACAAGTTTTTAACAATACTATTTTGTTGCCGTATACCTTGAATAATACAGTTTCATTCCTTGTGCAATCATCCAGTCCAAACAGTCTGAACATAATGATCCCAGACACATATATTCGTATCATGTTCCACCACCACTTGCTGGACACTCGTTAACCACTACACTCCAAGGGCATACTGTTTATTTTAGTCTTGCTGTATCCAGAAGATTTAGATCAACTTCGAAGATATTTCTCGAACTGGAAGGAGCAAATATATAGCCTATATTATGAATTAATGCCTTTAATGCCTTAACATTCAGAGTCTCATTGAATAGGTAAATAGGTAACTATTTTTGTGTCATTGTCATAGGATTAAAGTTAATAGCTGGATCTTCATGCTCTTTGGCAATGGTTCCCAAATTGTCCCCTTATGTTACTCCCCAGATTAAATACCATCGCATCCGTGACCGCCACCCACTGTTTTCTTTACATATGCAAACACAACATCATTGAAATAAGTATGTCGAATATGATATTTTTGAGAAACTAATATTTAAATTAGACAAGGAGCATGCATGTAAAACAACTGCTAAAAAGTGAATACTCAGTTGCACAGTTATAATTGAATTTCTGGTGCCAAGAGGATGATCAGTGTTTGAGTCAAGCGACACAAGACATATCTTCCACACACAAGTTTTTATGGTATTGTAATCTGATACTCAAGAGCATAAAAAAAAAAAAAGAACCGAGATATGTGTATTGGAACTTTTGAAGCACATGTAAACCCGATTTAATGAAAATATTGTGGCATCTTATTTTTATCCAAACTCCATAGGTCCCTCTCTCCTAATGTGTTTTTGACAAATGCATCACTATGCAGTTCCAGGGATTCATCTTGCATTTTCTCTTGGTCTACTGTGCTCAAGATACTCAGCACAAAAAGGATTCTTCACAAATGCTATTAAAGAATACTGACTATGAAATTTTAAGCGATAGAATAGCAGAAATAATACTACAGTCAGCTGGAAAACCAGGCAACCATTGTATAAAACAGAGGGTTCGGTGACTGTGTTTGTTGGACGCTCAGATAAACATGACTATTCAGTATTGATGAAATATCCTGCGTTGCCTAACAGTCCACAGACCTACATGAGAGGAAGTTGCTTCGTAGCAATCATGCACGCGGGATAGACCCCGAGTCGTTTTGAAAAACCTTAATATCACGATAATTGTGTGTCGTGGAGCAAACAGAGGAATGTAGACCCGATTCTGAAGCTAATCAGAGTCCAGCCTCCTCTATACATTCCCAAAAAGATAAGCACCAAATTCACTAAATTTCAAGACACATCTAACCTGACAATAAAGAACAAGTTCCATGGAAATACAGCTTAAGTGACACAATACTGGGTACCAAGAAGGATGACATAAAATAATCTGATTGTCAGTACTACATTATTTCAATGATAAAGGTGTTTCTAGGTTTCCCCCGTGAGAGGGCTGGGCAACTATTTGAGACAATTTCTAAACATATTTGAAATATTGGATATGCCTATGCATGCATATATCATGCCTTATAATTCACACACACACATACACACACACACACACACACACACATATATATATATATATATATATATTGTTACGGAACAGAGAAAGATAATGTACACTTTAAGTGAGAATACTAAAAATCACTACTGTCCCGCAAAGTTCCAGGTTCAAAACAAAAGAGTTAGGTAAAATTACAAGTTAAAGTTTAATGCTCAAACTAACAACAAAACATTCAGGACTCATAAGGATAATGTAATGGCAAAAAACAGGTTAAATATATGGTTAACTGCAATAGCCTCTATTAACACGAAATTAGCAAGAGTAAATTTATCTAAGTCAGCCCTGATAAAATGAGAAAACCGGATAATGCTCAGTGAATGCAAGATATATTATTACAGATACAAAATATTATTACTAATGGCTGACATAAAGACACATGAATCACAAAAACCTCACTAGGCCTATGAAGCAACACCTTGTGCTATACAGTACAAGGAAAAAATGTAATAACACTTATACTCAAATTACACAGCTGCTAGATGGTTAGAGACTTCCTGAGCACTCACAATAATAACAACTGTACGGGGGAGGACAGAGATGTGAACAAAATGAGTAGATCTAAGTGGCAATTAATGCAGAGACTGAGCTCATTATATAGGGGCCGGCAGAGCTTGATACAACTTGTAAGAAGAATGCGCAAATGAAGCAATAGGGGACAAAGAGTTGACACTCCTGCTCTGAACAACAGAGAGAACGACTTACTCTACCATAAGGGTAGAAGGGGGGAGTGAGGTAGAACACGCTCATGATCAAACATGCAGCATACTGTATGTTAGAATTACACAAAGGATGATGAAATCATAGGCTATGTAACACCTCCTCACAAAGAAAAAAGAAATTTACAAAGGATATTTCTTATTACTCTAAAACAATCTGTCTAAAGTCTAGGTAACCAATCTGCAATAACATTTTCTTTCCCCTTGACATGTTGTATGTCTAATGAATACTCCTGCAGAAGTAGACTCCATCTTGTCAATCTCTGATTTTTATCTTTAAACTTACTAAGGAATTTCAGTGGGTTATGATCGGTATAAATGACTATGGGGTCAAAACCAAAACACAAATGAAAAATGCTGTAAACCCAAAATCAAGGCCAAAAGCTCTTTCTCAATAGTTGAGTAGTTCTTTGGAGGTGGAGTGAACGTCTTACTGTAATAAGATACAGGGTGTTCAATACCCTGATCATCCTCTTGCAGCAAAACAGCCCCAGCTTCTGTATCACTTGCGTCAACAGCCATCTTAAAAGGCTTAGCAAAATTTGGAGTAGCGAGCACTGGCTGACTTAATAGGATAGCTTTAAGCTTGCTGAAAGAGGATTCATAGTTATCGGTCCAGACAAATTTAACTCCCTTTTTCAGTAGATCTGTAAGTGGTGATACAAGAATAGAAAAGTTAAGAACAAATCTCCTGTAATAACCTACCATTCCCAAAAATCTTTGTAGCTCTTTCCTACTTTTAGGTCTGGGAAGATCACTTATAACCTGAACCTTAGCCCCTGGTGGTGCAACATGTCCATCACCAATTACGTACCCAAGGTACTGAACTTTAGCTTGACCAAACTCACACTTTGATAAATTAGCTACAAGATTAGCCTGAACCAAACGCTCAAGAAATTTACTGACATGGCATAGGTGATCTTTCCAGTTGTCACTGAAGATTAATACATCATCAATATAAACAACACACCCTGCCAAACCCTCTGTTACAACATTCATGAGCTTCTGAAATGTGGCTGGTGCATTCTTCATACCATATGGCATTACAGAACATGCAAAAGTCTTTCCTAGTGTTACAAAACATGAGATCTCCCTAGCACGTTCAGTCATAGGTACTTGCCAGTATCCCTTTAACAAATCAAACTTACTTATGTACCTAGCCTTTCCGATCTTGTCTATGCAATCTTCCACGCGAGGGAGAGGGTAAGTGTCTGTTTTGGTTATCTGATTAACACATCTGTAGTCGATGCAAAGCCGCTGTGACCCACCTGGCTTAGGGACTAGAGTGACAGAAGAACTCCACTCGCTCTGACAGGGCTCAATCATCTTGTGGTCCAACAGGTAGCCAAGCTCCTTCTGGATGAGAGGAACTTTCACTGGGTTCACACGGTAAGGAGGCAGTTTAATTGGCTTTGCGTCTCCAACATCGACATCATGCATCAACACAGTGGTTCTTCCTGGAGTAGCATGAAACACTTGCGGGTACTCCTGCAGTAATGCCGAAAACTCCTGCCTTTCCTCGGGAGGTAGATGAGAAAGCTTAGTCTGGAGATCATTAATGATATCAGGATTCTTCCCCAAACTATCACTCAGGCTCATGCTGCATGGGAGAACTTCACTTGCAGACTCGGGTGGAACAGCTACAGTGCAAACTGGGTTATTTTCGTCCCTCCTGTGATATAACTATAGCATGTTGATGTGACAACGTTGCTTGTTCTTTCTACAATCTGGTGTGGCGATGACATAGTTGACATCAATGAGTTTCTTCTCCACGAAATAAGGACCACTAAACTTGGCTTGAAGAGGTTGCCCATGCACCGGTAGCAGAATCAAAACCTGATCTCCTGGCTGAAAGTGGCGTAACCTGGACTTCTTATCATACCAAGTCTTCATCTTCTCCTGAGCAGCTCCTAAATTCTCTCTCGCCAGCTGTAAAGCAGTGGACAGCCGTTCTTTGAACTTCATCACATACTCCAGCAGGTTGTCATCTTCCTCCGACAGACAGCATTCCTTGAGTAGCTTAAGGGGTCCTCTTATTTCATGGCCAAACAGTAGTTCAAAGGGTGAGAAGCCCAGTGATTCACTTGGAGATTCTCTTGTGGCAAATACAACGAATGGAAGACCTTTATCCCAGTCTTTTTGATGTTCCAAACAGTATTTCTTGAGCATCGATTTGAGTGTTTGATGATATCTCTCCAACGCTCCTTGGGTCTGGGGATGGTAAGCTGAAGACGTGATCTGGGTGATGCCCAACTCTTTCAGAGACTGCTTGAAAACATTTGACATGAAATTACTTCCCCGGTCTGACTGTACCTCCTTGGGCAGACCAAACTTTGTGAAGAACCCTAGCATTTCCTTAACCATGTTCTTTGCTGAGATACTTCTAAGTGGAATGGCTTCAGGATAACGAGTAGCCATATCAATCAGGGTCAACACATAAGAAAATCCTGAAGAAGTCTTAGGAAGAGGGCCCACAATATTCACCATCACACGGGTGAATGGCGCCTCAAAAGGAGGAATGGGAACTAGAGGTGCAATCTTTTTGGTCTGATTACACTTCCCCACAACTTGACAGGTGTGACAAGACTTACAATACCAGGAAACATCCCTGAAGATTCCTGGCCAGTAGAAGTGTTTCAAAAAGCGTGCCACAGTCTTCCTCACTCCAAGGTGTCCTGCCAAACTGGAATCATGAGCCACTCTAATGATATCCTGCCTACAAACACGAGGGAAGACAACTTGATGCAAAACCTCCAATTCACAGTCGGCTGATGCTGTTGGGGGTCTCCACTTCCTCATAAGTACTCCTGACTTTATATAATAACAAGTAGAAGCACCGGCTGGCTCTTCCTCACTGCAAGCAGAGTTAGCTAGACCTTTCAACTCAGGGTCAGCAACCTGCAACTCAACCAACTCTTGACGAGACAAATTATCAACACTACGGGGTACTGCCTCATCTGGTGAGTGGTCCAAATTAGCAAGAAAAGTGTCACTAGGATAACATCATCATCATCATTACCCTCTAAGTCATCAGTAACTTTAGACTTAGCCCTAGTGACAGCACATGCAGAGAACACATCAGGGACATCACAATCCTGGGCCGCAGCCACTGGCTCACTAGACAACTGAGGAGCTGGACACACTTGACTTCCACCAATATCATTTCCAAGTAAGAAAGTTACACCTGACATTGGGAGTGTCTCAACCAACCCAACCATAACGGAACCATTAACAAAACCAGACTCTAAATTCACTCTGCACAGAGGGACAGAGAAATAATTATTCCCTACACCTTGTAAGATTACAGTTTCATCAGAGGAATTAACATTAGAGCCTAGAACACTGGTCAGCATAAGGGATTGGCAAGCACCTGTATCACGATATATTTTAACTGATTTCCTGTCATTACTGTCCAGAGGACTGACAAAACCATCAGACAGGAAATTAGCACATGAACTCTTGAGAGTGTCACCCACGTTACTGCTCAAAAGAGGAGCTTCATCATGAGGATTTAATTTACCCCTCAAAGCAGGTTCAGTTAACTCAGTTAAAGAATTCAGGGAATTCTCAAGGGTGGACACTAGACTAATTGACTGAATATTTAAAGACTCCTTTTTGTTCACATCACGCTGTCTCCTGAAACATTTCTCTGTAGTATGACCAAGCTTATTACAATAAGTACATTTACTTTTTTGAAATCTAGTGGTGAAGCTGGTATTTACTTCCTGAGAAACATCATCTTTATTCTCTTTCCTGTTACCTGTACTCTGAGTAGAGGCAACGTACTTACTCTCAGCTTTCATTTTTTCTCTATAATATCTCTTGTGAGTGAGAACATATTCATCAGCTAAAACTGCAGCATCAGACAAATTATCTATTCTTCTCTCATCAAGATATAGGCTTACATCTTTATTAATACACCTTTTGAAGTCCTCCAGCAAAATCATCTGCTTAAATTTATCAAAATCAGAATCCACATTCTTAGAATTTAACCACTGCTCTAACAGATCTTCTTTGATTTTTGCATACTCAACATGGGATTGCTTATCTTGCTTATAAGTTGTCCTAAATTTTACTCTATAGGCTTCAGGAACAAGCTCATAGGCCTTAAGAATCAAGCTCTTAACTACATCATAATTATCAGACTGATCCAGAGGCAAAGATGCATAAGTTACTTGAGCTTTACCGGTGAGAACAGTTTGAAGGAGTACTGGCCAATACTTTTTGGGCCAATTAAAACCTGTAGCTACCCTCTCAAACAACTGAAAATACTTTGTTAAATCAGATTCATTAACCCCTACACCGCGGGCATGTTTACTGATGTTTTGCGTGTGCCGCGGGGTTATTCGGGCTCCGACAGACTCTCAAAAAATATTTGCCAAAAATCAGTTATTAGCCCTAGAATATTAAAATTAAATATGCTTATGGCACATACCTTCAGCTTTCTCCTGGAATGTTTGTTGAGCCTTCGTCGGTTACCGTAGGACTTGTGGAGACCTCTGAAGTTGGGTAACGAAGTCTCCACTTTACACTTCCCGACAACCCATAATATGATTACCACAGCCAGATATTAACACTATAAACACTACTCTATGATTTTCAAGTAGTTTGGGATCCATACTCCAAAAAAAAAACACTGTGAAAGCAATGAAAATTATGAGCGCGTCTGACCGCCGCACTTGCGCTAGTTCGCTCTTGGTACTCTGTCATTTATTATTCATAAAACCCCTCACACTTTATATTTCTATTACTATATAACACTTATATATATCTACAGTCTTTATCCATAAGTTTCCTTCAGTAATATTAGTTTATTGTCACTGTAGGGATTCAATTTCTTTCAGTAAAATACGTAGCATTCACTTTCTTGTCCTGTATACTGTCATTGAGAGTGAATGTCACTTTCATCTTCACTCTCATAACTCATAGTATTCAGACATGCTATAGTGAAACTTTCACTTTCATCACTCCTAGGGTATACAGTATACTCGTATTCTTATAATACTACTCATTTACATTTCTATTTACGTTCTCTATTTTATTTACGTTATTTACATTTCTATTTTATTTACACTGAGTTATGCACTGTCACTTGAAGTAACTTATAAAACTATTTTCCATTGTTCACGTATATTTACATTCATTACTTTCACTTGCTGTTTACACATTATTTACAACTCCACTTGCACTGTTTACTCAATAGAAAGATCGTAGTCACTCTTTTATCAATTGTCAGCCCTTTACCTCTTTCCACACGAGGTTTAGTAAGGGGTAAAGGTCACAGGGCCCTTTGCATGGGGGTGAAAAAAGGCCCTGAAGTCAGCAAGAGGATGAGCCGTACCTCCTCTTCGGAAGATGAGAGAGAACTGATAAAGGAAGGCCGGCCCGGGATGAGGCCTACTTGGGGGTTATTCAGTGCTACCAACGTAGCTCTTGAAACAGCTATGTATTTCACTGAAATGATTGGCAGGAAATCTAGACAATACATTATAAATTAGGTAGTTCCAGGTGAATGTAAATATCACTTAGGCTTCTCCCTTCCCTCCTTATATGTATATTTATTACGAAAATAGATTATATGGCATATTTCAAGGGGAATAAAACAGCGAAAATTAGCGAACGAGTGCATGTGAGGTGTTGTCAGGTGATAATTAGCCAATTCCAGGTGTATGGCACTCTCACTTACCTTATTTCTTGTATATATTATTTGGTATAAGAATAGGGCATAGGGCTTAATTCAATGGATGAAATCAGTGAAAAATTCCAGGTAAGATTTACTTAGCGTAGCACGGCCGGTCAGGCGAGAGGATAGTGTAATGGAGGGGGGGTAGGGAGGGGAGTCAAGAACGGGGAGAAATGGCTAAATTGTCAACAATGGATGGGAGTACAGATGAGATTAGGAGTGCTGACTAGTGTTGGACATTGGCAGTACTGATAGATGATACAAGCCCCCACTAGGAAGCCCGGGTGAATTCAAAATAACACAGAATCACAAAAGCGACGCCCCGCGGTATGATCCCATGCTCCCAAGCGTCACGAAAGTGACGCCCCGCGGTTAAGGGGTTAAAAGGAGGGACAATTTAACATTTTTAGCCACATCAAAATCATCAGAGCTACATGATCCAGTTCCACCTTGTTTCATGCGATACTCATGGTCTGCCCGAATCCTAGCAAGTTCAATTTGTGCCTGAGCCTGTGTCTGTGCCTCCTGAATACGAGCCTGAGACTCAGCCTTCTTAGCATTTGCCTGAAATTCAGCCTCCTTAGCACGAGCCTCCTGCAGGGCTAGCTGTAACTTAGCTATTTCAATCTGCGTTTGCTCATTTGGAGGAGTTACATTAAACAAGCTTTCATTAATCATGTCAACAATTTGATCTTTAGAATGATGAGAGCAAACAGCAATTCCCAATTGTTGAGCAACAAGCTTAAGTTCATTCTTTGTTCTGTTTTCTACATCACACACTGTTTGCACATTTGACAAAAAATCTTTGGCTTCATCAAGCATAGTAATAGTAGACATCGTGAATAGATCACAGTCACAAAATATCAAGCAATATCTTTATGATAATTCCTGAATATCCTGATAAGAGGTCGCCAAATTTATGTTACGGAACAGACAAAGATAATGTACACTTTAAGTGAGAATACTAAAAATCACTACTGTCCCGCAAAGTTCCAGGTTCAAAACAAAAGAGTTAGGTAAAATTACAAGTTAAAGTTTAATGCTCAAACTAACAACAAAACATTCAGGACTCATAAGGATAATGTAATGGCAAAAAACAGGTTAAATATATGGTTAACTGCAATAGCCTCTATTAACACGAAATTAGCAAGAGTAAATTTATCTAAGTCAGCCCTGATAAAATGAGAAAACCGGATAATGCTCAGTGAATGCAAGATATATTATTACAGATACAAAATATTATTACTAATGGCTGACAAAGACACATGAATCACAAAAACCTCACTAGGCCTACGAATCAACACCTTATGCTATACAGTACAAGGAAAAAATGTAATAACACTTATACTCAAATTACACAGCTGCTAGATTGTTGGAGACTTCCTGAGCACTCACAATAATAACAACTGTACAGGGGAGGACAGAGATGTGAACAAAATGAGGAGTAGATCTAAGTGGCAATTAATGCAGAGACTGAGCTCATTATATAGGGGCCGGCAGAGCTTGATACAACTTGTAAGGACGTGCAAATGAAGCAATAGGGGACAAAGAGTTGACACTCCTGCTCTGAACAACAGAGAGAACAACTTACTCTGCTATAAGGGTAGAAGGGGGGAGTGAGGTAGAACACGCTTGTGATCAAACATGCAGCATACTGTGCGTTAGAATTACACAAAGAATGATGAAATCATAGGCTATGTAACAATATATATATATATATATATATATATATATATATATATATAATTTGTAAGGTAAACTTTAATCCCTTCAGCACGGTGACATCTATTGCACTGTAGTCTTGCTTCCCCTATGTGATTTTTAATCACCTTACCAGAGCCTTTTTGAAATACAGGGAATTAGTTATGCTTTGGTTAACCCCTTCACTGTGAAACGTCTTACTTAGATTGAAGATTAGTTTTCTAATAGAACATGTATATTTTTATGGATAAAAACAACCTGGTTTTTAACAATAATAGCCTATAATTTTTGTGCATTATTATTATTATTGTTGATTATTTAACCTCGATCTGATTATATCAACAGGTTAGATCCCAGCTGACTCTTCAGGATGAGAATATTTCTCCAGGTCTCAGCTTAATACTTCTGCCGTGTACTGAATATATTTATCGATTTCTTTCCATCCAACACTTGAGTCCGTTACTCATATACATGTGAGATACTATACTGTATATCATTTTTTAAACTGCGTTGATCCTTTATTAACTTCCTTTGGCACTTTTATTATTGGAGGAAATTTGAAACAAACCTCCCTTACACTTTTACGACTGAAGAATACGTTGATGAAATCGTCATTGAACACAAATCCTTAATCCTACAACACCAGTTTTTACAGGGTATACCTTCCCACCGCTCACCAGCAGTCCTGCCCATCTCACACACTTCATGCCTCACCACGCCCATGTTTTTACCCCTCTCAGGCGATTTAAGGCAGAACACAGGTCAAGCGATCGACAAATAGTTTGTTATACTGTGAGTTCATGCGTGTCCACTGTAAAAATCTTAACTAGGGTGATGTATTTTTTTTCCATTTTACTCACTCTGCCACCTGACAAATTTATTTAAGCTAAGAAGAACCTTTGGTAATAAAGAAGTAAATAAAGTCTATATCTAACGCGTCCATTTTGAAATGTTTCCCCTTAGCTGAATTAAATCACCTGGAGGAAGCAATAATAAAGAAAAAAAAAAAAGAGTCCTCTGGTTGACGGAGATACAAATAACTTAACGATTTTTTTGTGATTCAGGAAGATGTGACTTCTACATGGCCCGGAGCTCCTACTTGGTGTACCAAGTGGCCATCATGGCTAATAAAAACAGTCCTCTCCTCCCGGCCATAGATCAAGTGTACGTACCACTATTTGTGTCATACAGTAAATCCTCATTAGGCATCACTCTATATATCTACCCATCCTCCTATCTACATATCTGTCTTTGCTCTTTTTGGCTATTAACTTCATCAGCCTGTTGACGTAGTACTGCAGCCAGGTGTAGTGATCAACCCTCCTCCAGCCAAACCATGTTTGTGGTAGCGTCGCATTTACGAGTACAGCAGTTGCCTACTATGTACTGTATTTTTGTCGATAATATTCCTTCAGTTCGATGCTTTCACTAGTGAATCAAGTGGTAGTAATATCTAGAGGCCCCATAGAGACAAAGACTGGAACACCACCATGTTGGCGCAGTGAATGGACATTTGATGGGCTCCACTGAAGTTCGTAGAAAGATCAGTGATCACCGCCAAATAACACCAGGTCACTTAACTACAGTACTGTTCAGATTTTATGGCACGTTATTGAACTTCAGTGCTTGCACAAGTGGAACTTTCTTAGGATGTGAAACTGTATAAGAATTTTTTTTATTTTTTATTTTTTTTCTACAAAGCAGCTAGGCTTATTCTTTGGCATATAAAAACCAGTAACTGGTTGCCAGACGTTGCTAAATCGATTAACACCGGCAGTTTTTACTTTTTAGCCTGCAGTTTTAAAGGCTTATGGGGTTTTGGTTGAATTTAAAAGATTATCACTAATATCCATAACTGTGATAAAGAGGTTCCCATTGGCATATTATCTAGGCTTACCTCTCTGTGCTGATTAGAAGAGAACTGTTTTTCTTTTAAATATTCACAATGTAAAAATGAACATTAATTTTGGAAATACATCAGTTCAGTGACATTACACCATAGTATTCTTACCTCTCATTGCATTACAGTAGTACTGCATGGCTTATTTCATTCAACTACAGGATCACAAGGACAAGGTCTCAGCTGTTCATTAATGCAGGGTTCTTTAATTACTATCTCTGAGGTCCAGTCACACAAAATTCCTGTGTGACAGATTTGATAAACTAACTTCAGGTGATTAATGGGTTAAATCGGAGCAAAACAGTATTATCAACATGGGTCCGATCATCAAGTGTTAAAGGGCTACAGTCACTAATTACCTCTTGGTCACTTATCAGGGAGACCACAAGATCATCAGTAACTGTAGTTCCGAAACTGTAAGGAGCAAGAAATGGACCATATTTAGATATGATATTTTTAACCTTCCTCAGGTACACCTGGGTCTGACAGATCTGGGCAATTTTTTCGATGGTATAGTTCAGCAACATATAGATGCCTGGGATCCCTGTCCTTCTCAATAGCTTCCTAACTTTTTGTGCCCATGCGGGGTGTAGGGGGTTACTTTCGTGTCTCTCTATGTTTTTGCAATATATCACTCAGAATTGTATGTCGGGTCTTTGAGACCCAGGTGTACCTGAGGAGGGGGGAGAATTTTTCACTATGAGTTTCCAAGTTCATTTTATGGTGTGTGGGATCCACTATGCCCATAATGAATGTCCTCCATCTCTCAAATTGTGACACAAGTGCTAGGCTCATAATGTTTTTTGTTTTCGTGTATGGTGACTGCAAAAGAAAAAAACTTTTAGTCTGGCATTTTTTTATAATTCTTTAAAAATATGTGGAGTTCAATTAATTAAAACTTATTCTCAAAATTTTTTAATTGATTAGACCTAATACACTGTAGGATATTCAGGAATTCGTTATATAAAACATGTGTGACACTACAACCTAATACACTGAAGGATATTCAGGAATTCGTTATATAAAACATGTGTGACACTACATCATTTTGTAAAAGCTGGGTCTGACAGACCCAGGTATACTTCAAGTTGTAAGCAAAACTGTAGGTCTACCTGAGGAGGGTTAAAGAAAATTTTAAGCACATAACATTTTGAAAAGCAAAGTATTCCAGACATTTTGAAAAACAAAGTATTCCAGTCATATCGTAAAAGAAATTCATCCATAAATCCGAAGTATTAAAATTCATGTATGAGAACTAGGTAATATATATTCAGAGACGGTTATGAGGTCCAAACCAACCCTTGTCACACTCCGGATTTGGACTGCAGTCCGTCTTTTGAGTACCACTGCATTATTATACCTCTCTCTCTTTCTCCCTCTCTCTCTCTCTCTTTCTCTCTCTCTTTCTCTCAAACACACACACACACACACACACACACACAATATGACAATCACTAAGGTTTAGTAAAAGGCCACATTCTATGTATTGTAACAGTGACAAAGCCTTAATAATTCAATTATCCGGCATAATTCTGCCAGCCCTAATGCTGGATATTGCAGAATGCTAGATATTGCACAGAACCCCCAATCAGCTATCGTTTCAGCTTTCAGCCAGATAATATGTTACTATCTGTCTTGACCATCTATCCTAAAAACTTTCCTACAATATTTCCCATGAGTAAAAGATTAAAATTAAGCATGAACTAGAGGCCCCCCTAAATAGGAATCACACCAGCCGTGAGCCGATACATATCTAGCGCGGCTCAGAGTATGACCTTGCCTGTGACCAACTTTCAACAATTTCGAACTAGTAGATTTTCATCCCTACTACACACCTGTATAATTTTTTTATGATATCTTGAGCTGTTGCGAAGTTATCGTGGTAACAGACACACAGACCTTGACCTACTTTCCTCAATTTCTAACTCGTGATCGATTTTTTTCCCCTTCTACACACCTGTAAAATTTTGTGATGATATCTTGAGTGGTTGCAATGTTATCATGCTAACAGGCACACACAGACAGACAAACTGAAAACATTTCCAGCTTCACTATCGTGGCTAGTAATAAAATACAGTACAGTAATACAGTACTAATACAATACATATAGTACAGTAATACAGTACATAATATGATTATAATCATACTGTTCCCACCTAGTGTTGGCACTGATGAGGATAGATATGCAAAGAAACGTCCTCACAATACAGTAGCTACAGCACTAGGGCACAAAGCACTGAGGGGCCATGAGGTTAGTCACAGGACTACAGCAGTGGGCTAGTCATAGGTGGCCACAGATGGGGTTACAGCCACTGTGTGGGCCATAAGAGCAGAGTACCCAGACCTATCCTCACTGTGCAGAGTACACGGAAGAAACTGAAAGGGCTCGGCACGCCAGGTGGGCCACTCCCACAACACACTGTAATTGGCTGGCATGTTGTGGGGTCTACCTATGTGCCAAGTAGGGCCCGTGAGACAGCGGGTGACTGATTGCTTCACGTTTCTGAGCTTCATGTTGCCTAATTTCGCCCGATATTATTTTCATAGAGCTGAATAAAGAGCTCTGGATATTGCTACAGTGAATAATTGAGAGTTTACTGTAAGCATTTTTAAAAATGTTTAACCCGCTGTGTGCCAGTGCCATTTTAAAACGGTGCAATGAAAATCAGCAGTCAGTGCCAGTGCCGTTTTAAAACAGTGCGATGAAAACAAGCAGTCAATACCAGTGCCGTTTTAAAACAGCTTAAAATGTAAAAAATTCACTGTGATGGCATTTTTCAAGATTCACCGTTAAAAATTGGCAGGCATGTGTGGTAACTGTTCCTCTACCATGCCTCAGGCAGTTAAGGACATACACCCACTCGCTTCCCCCATCACGCTCACTCTGCATCACTCTGCCTGTGTGTCTCACCCAGTGCTGTACATAGTGAAGGCATGTTGTAAATATTGTCACGTAAGTGTAAGGACTATACATATTGAAATCAAGTTGTAAATACCTTCTTGTAAGTGTAAGGACTGTACAAAGTGAAATCAAGTTGTAAGTACCTTCTTGTAAGTGCCAGGACTGTACATAGTGGTCAGGTTGTACAGTGGTTCCTCGTATTTTGACGCAATTTACTTCGACGCCTCGTTTTTCGCACAAGAAAAAACTTTCTGAGTTGTCTCACATTTCGCGAATTTCCCTACATTTCGATGCTCCCACCTGGCAACCGACGACGCATGCCTAAGGCTACCAACATCCTATCGACTTTGAGTGATCTGAAGTCTCAAATGATGGCCATCTACAACAGAAACATATAGGAGCAGAGACAAGCCCGAACCACACAGATCACACGATATTTTCAGGAGAGACAGAATGTGGCTGTTATTCTGCAAGTTTTGGACATGCTAGCACGGGTGGATGAAGGAGGAGAAGTGGACTGAGAAGAAGTGGAGGTGCTGGAGCCTGAGTTGAACTTCGAGGGCTTCGGCCTAGGTGATGGGGCTAGAGGATGGAGGGAATGGGGAATGAAAGACAAGAGGGACGTCATTCATTCATTCCAAAGGTGGAAGGGACGCTGTGCCATTCCCCTATTTAACTCTCTCTCTCTCTCTCTCTCTCTCTCTCCCCGAGAGAGGAGGGAGGGAATGGACACTGAGAAAGAAAAGAGGGACGGCTGTCACGCCTTATCTCCTCATTCGCGCAAGGGACGCATTTTCTGCCATTTCTTTATTTACTCTCTCTCTCTCTCTCTCTCTCTCGTGTGTGTGTGTGCAGATTCCCTTTATCTCTATATTTTTTGTGTCTGTCTCTCTCTCTCTCTCGTGTGTGTGTGTGTGTGTGTGTGTGTGTGTGTGTGTGCAGATTCCCTCTCTCTCTCTCTCTCTCTCATGTGTGTGTGTGTGTGTGTGTGTGTGTGCAGATACCCTTGATCTCTCTCTCTCTCTCTCTCTCTCCTGTGTGTGTGTGTAGATTCCCTTTATCTCTCTCTCCCTCTCTCTTCCCTCTCTCTCTCTCTCTCTCTCTCTCTCTCTCTCTCTCTCGTGTGTGTGTGAGTGCAGATCATCTTTACCTCTCTCTCTCTCTCTCTCTCTCTCGTGTGTGTGTGAGTGCAGATCATCTTTACCTCTCTCTCTCTCTCTCTCTCGTATGTGTGTGTGTATGTGTGTGTGTGTGTGTGTGTATGTGTGCAGATCATCTTTACCTCTCTCTCTCCCTCTCTCGTGTGTGTGTGTGTGTGTGTGTGTGTGTGTGCAGATCCCTTAGCACCTGGTGTGGGGTTGGCGGCGTCACGGGAGGGTAGGGCCCGTTTGGTGTTATAGTACTTTCTGATAGGGTAGGTACATGTCCCACCAGAACGCTCCTCTATTTTTCCCCTTGATTCTAACTTCATACTTCGACGTTTCACATTTCACGCGGTTTTGGCGGAACATCCAAGCAGCGAAAAACGAGGAACCACTGTACCTATCTTCAAGCAAGTGTAAGACAATGCATTCACAGTGAGAGAGAGACACTCATTGTGACAGATGTTGAAGTAATAAGTAATCAGAAAAGTGTACTGTACATTGCTATACCTTCCCAGAATTAATACCTGAATCTACCTTACATAGAAAACGGCTTTCTCTCACCTACGTGGTGAGCATGAAAGAGCCGGAA